>NC_091821.1:212365405-212502905 GCF_038994185.2 Dermacentor albipictus | reverse complement strand
ATACATACACACTTGCAGAACAACCATTCGGAAGCGAAGACCCAATGAAGCCAAGGAAGGCATAAGGAAACTCACTTGTCTTTTATTGCACTGTAGAAGTTATTATAGATGAGAGTTAAATCGGCGATAAACTTCAGAATCTGTACAAAAAAAATACGGAAATGTGAGTGGAAGACAATCTTGTCCCGGTGGGAGCCAAGCCACAATCTCCGCAAGGTGGGTGCGGTGCTCTAACGATTACGCTACGACGAAAGCCGGCCCTGCGACAGTACTTGTGTGTATTTATGCGCACGTATTCATGCGCAAAAAAATTTCCGCTATGATTTTCTTAACATTTTTATTTGTGTTGAAGGAGATGTTCGTGTCTGTAGGCGGAGCCGGCTGCTCCTCTCCTGTGATATAACGAACATACACCATATGCTGGAAATGTTACAAGCAAAAGTGAGAATGAGCCCAATTGAAAAAGAAAATAAATTTGTGTCGCAACTACGGAAATTTCTGCCATGACTACAGAAATTTCTGTTGTACAACAAAAGCTTTTGTCTTTTCTGCAGTTGCGACAGACATTTCTGACCTTACGACACACATTCTGAGGTCGCAACAGAAACCTTCTGTCGCGATAACAAGAGTTATGAAGTCGCTACAACAGCGTTCTATCGTGACAGCGATTCTCACGTCGCAACAGAAACTCTCTGTCGCGACGACACACTTTCTGTCGTGGCGTTAGAAATGTGCCACTTCCTGTCGTAACGACATAAGTTCTGACGCCGCGACAGAAGTGCTTTCCGTCGCGACACTTTAAAATTGTATGCCAATTTCACATCGGTAGTGTATACTGTACTCTTCTTTTGCGCGGTATCCAATGGTGCGTTCTCTGAATCCGGTAATCCTGATAGCACAGACACCGGTATTAAAGTCGACGTGGCCAGTTGTCATGATTGTGCTGTGACGAGGACGTACCAGTAACCCCCTACCGGCCTTCTCAAAATCGCTGATCAAAATCACACCATCTGCGGGAATGGCTACGTATCCGTTTTGTTTTATTTGGTAAGATGTGGCACACAGGCCTGTGGAATTAAATGCGCCGTTACGCTGACACATTAGTTCATTTCCCCGAAATATTGCATAAGCTTTTGCGTAGCGAAAAAGAAGTTTTGGGCTGTTCCACAAGGCTGCGTGAAAAGCTGTCTCGCTCGGGTGTCAGTATTCTGGCACAGCGCTGCCGTGAGAAACCGGTACGCTGTCAGAATGAACACTCATCCACGAATGTTTATGTAGCTGTTTTGCGTTGAACACACGAACTATATGCGCGCTCGAAAGTGTAAAGAGCGAGAGACAGCTGTCGAAATTAGCTGTAACACCCCTAATAGTGTCACCGTTGTCTATTTCTGAATTTCACATTTAATATGGATATCGTAAAGCAAAATCGATGTTCTGGCACTCCACGATGTACTTGGTAACAGCACTTTTGCTCTTTTAGAGAGGCGCCAGTTTACACGGCGGAGTGAAAGCGCATCTTGGCTCTCAACATACAAATGTAAACATCAACGCAGACAGAGATTCTTACTGTTGACATGGCCAAAATGTACAGGTACAGTCGTGCTCGGAGTGGTGCAGTGGTAGGCTACTGGGTTCGGGATCGTTAGGTCGCAAGTTCATATCTCCGGCGGAAAACGTTTTCACTTTTTTTGCACTAACAAACTTACATAGACCTAGAGAGGTCTCTGTCAATCTTTAAGTAAATGTCAATCAAGAACTACAGGACGTCACACTACAGACAACAGAACGTCAGAAGAACGTCCCAAAATACGACGGACTGAAATTTTCTGTTGTTTTTCAACTGGGAGAGAAAAGGAAAAAAAATTAAATTATGGGGCTTTACGTGCCAAAACCACTTTCTGATTATGAGGCACGCCGTAGTGGGGGACTCCGGAAATTTAGACCACCTGGGGTTCTTTAACGTGCACCTAAAGCTAAGTACACGGGTGTTTTCGCATTTCGCCCCCATCTAAATGCGGCCGCTGTGGCCGGGATTCGATCCCGCGACCTCCATGATCAGCAGCCCAACACCATAGCCACTGAGCAACCACGGCGGGTAGAGAAAAGGAATGCAATGACATCGGTATTAAAGTTTTCAAAATAGTAAGCATCACTGTCCGGTAACTTCAAATATTTGTTGCTAAATGTTTAAGTTTGTGAAGAGCTGACTTCTTGAAAAAAATTCATCACGTCGACGCCATGGCCAAAGTGCGGGCTTTCTCATGACAAACTCACAAGATGGCATAAAATCTTGCAAATTTTATGATGAAAAATACTGGGCTTCGGTTGAAACAAGCGTAAACATTAAGGAGCTTTAGAAAAGTATACGCAAGCAAACGTAAAATGCCTACATACGTAAAGAAATGGCGTTCTCTTCGCTGTGCGTGCTCTGTACGTTATTGAGCTCCTACTGTTTATGTATGCTTGCACGTACGTTATTTGACGAGTTTAATGTATGTGTGGTGTTTACGTATTGTCAAACATACCCGTGGATCCCACTTCAATGTGCCTTGTCGTGATAGCTGCGCTCTGCTGTCGTTAATTTTCAATGAAATCAGCTTTGGCTTCTCTCTGAGCTCTCATAAAACTGGTTATGAGCGGCGAACTCCTCCGATTTCTCTGATCTTTTGGCGTTCTGGCGTTCGTATTCCTAACTAGATGCGTCGGATTAGAATCGGCAGGACGGGTACTAATAGATTGCCTTGGTTTGGACAGGTTTTACGCCGGGCACCAGCTGGCGTGCTTTCCGTTCTATGGGAGCGGGCCATAGAGGTTGATGCCGACGCGGTCGAACGATCGAGCGCGACACGATAGCGACTGCAGTATGGGCGAGGAGGGCGCTGTGGAGGGGTCTTGCTTTGTTGGCAGGCGGTGCATGATCGAATCCACTGCTGGACAAACAGGTACGTTCCACGCCAGTAATATCATTGATGCAGCCTTGTGAAGGTTTTGAAGACGCCGGTTTAGGCGCATTGAGAGTCAAAAGCTATATCCGACCGTCAGGCGTATAGTTGCGGCGGGAGAGGGTGTTGTCTCGCACGGCAAACTGGGCTTTCTGACGGGGTAGCGTACGTCTTAAAGGAACGACCGATGGAGTGGCAAGGTAGTCGAGCAGCAGGGCAAGCGATGGGTGCTCGCATTGCTTGGAGGGCATATCAGTGGCGGTCAGTAGCGAGGGATCTGAGGTCGCAGAGGGAACGGAAAGCGAAGCCACAGCAGGTGTCATCGGTGAGCGGGAGAGCGCGTCAGCGTCAGAATACTTTCGACCGGAGTGCTATACGACATGAATGTCATAATTCTGCTGGCGAAGTGCCCAATAGCCGAGGCAGCCCGACGGATCTTTGAAGGAGGAGCGCCAACAAAGGTACTCTGGCGGTCAGTGATAGTGCCGAAAGGACGACCGTAGAGGTAAGGACGAAACTTGCCCAATGCCCAAATGATGGCTAAACATTCCGTCTCCGTAACGGTGTAAATAAACTCAACTTTCTTAAGGGTACGGCTCGCGTAAGCCACGACGTATTCTTCATTCGTGGCTTTCCGTTGGGCCAAGACCGCACCAAGGCCGACACCACTGGCGTCGGTGGGAACCTCTGCCGGCGCAGTTGCGTCGTAATGGCGAAGAATCGGCGGTGAAATCAGCAATCCGCGTAACTTTTCAAAGGCTTCATCGCATGCTTCTGACCACGTGGAAATGCGTTTGCTTGCTATAAGCAGCTTCGTCAAGGGTTGCGATCATAAAGGCGAAGTTACGGACGAAGGAACGAAAATAAGAGCACACGCCTATGAAACTTCACAGGGCCTTGATTGATGTGGGTTTTGGAAACTCAGTGACTGCGCGAAGCTTGTAGGGATGGGAATTAAAGTATGCCATCTTTCGAGACGACGTGACCCGAGACAGTTAATTTTCGGGCAGCGAAACAGCAGTGCAGGCTGAGCTGTAAGCCAGCTGAAATGAGACCGGTTAGGATGTCATGCAGACGGACAAGATGTGTAGGAACATCCTTTGAGAAAACAACTTTGTCATCCAGGTAACATAAACAAGTCTTCCACGAGTGTCCCCGAAAGATGGTATCAATCATGCGCTCGAAGGTAGGAGCCCGAACGGCATAACGTTGAACTCGAGCGTGCAGGCCATCGCGAGGAATCAAAGCTATCTTTGGGCGGCCAGCCTCAGCCATGGCAACCTGCCAATAGCCAGAACGGAGATCTAAAGACGAGGTGTATTCAGCGCCTTGCATGCAACCAAGAGCGTCGTCAATCCTGGGCATTGGTTAAACGTCGCTTCTCGTAATGCTAGTCGGCCATAGTAGATACAAAATCGAATGTAACCATCTTTGTGCGCACTAGAGCGACAGCTGAAGACCAAGGCCTTGAGAAGCCTGGATGACGCCGCGCTACAACGTGTCGTCCACTTGATCCGTGATAACTCGGCGCTCTTCTGCGGAAACGCGATACGCACCCCTTTTGCAAGGGGGCATGGGAACTTATGTCGATGATATGAGAGACACTTGTCGTACGACCCAAGGCTATTGGTTACAGTTGAACGAAGAAATGAAGTCGGTTAGCAGAGTAAGAAGTTGGGTGCGATGAGATGGCGAAATGTGTGCGGCGATGGCGCTGTCGAAAACGGCTTAGGACAGTGTTGATGAGACAGAAGTTATGGCGTCCACATGTAGACCGGTGGCGCCATCGTGAAAGTCAAGGTCTTGAATACACGTGACAGCTTGCACAAATCCCAAGGTCTCACCACGCAGTATGATCACTGGATACCGATGCGGATTACATATGGCTATAAAAGTGGATTCAGACCTAACAGTGAGGACGGAGAAAGGGAGAAATAAGACCTTGCGGTGAGCAAGCATGTCAGATGGCGTAAACACCACAGTTGAGTCTGGCACGGCAGCACACGACAAGGTCACAAGCATGCACCGACGTCTCCGGAGGTAAATCAGTATCAGCATCAATGTAGACTGTGAACACTGAGGTCGGCGCCAACCGATGCTGAGTCACATAGCGGCGAAAGGGCCACTTGCGCGCGAGAACAATCGGTGATGGCAATATGATGTGACAGGAAGTCCCACCCGAGGATGAGAGCATGACAACAGGATGGCAACATAAAAAAGCTCGATGATGCACAAAACGCCTTGGATGACTATACGGGCGGCGCATACAGCTGCAGGATGAATGCGCTGCGCGACAGCAGTGCAGAGTTCCATGCCAAATAAAGAGGCCGTGACTTTTTAAAGCTTGCGACAAAGATTTTCATGGATGACAGAAGCGGCGGCCCCGGCATCGACAAGCGCTTCTGCGGACGCTCCCTCAACATGAACGTCAATGACATTCCGCGATGAAAATTGAGGTCTTAGAAAAGTCCATGAGCTTGCAATTCTTGCCTCCGGAACTGCGCTAATCAGTTTCCTCCCGCAGCAGGTGGCCGACAACGCATTTGTGACAGCGACCGTCGACGCGGAGGAGGAGAACGGCGACTGTCTGAACGGCGGTAGAGATCGAAGGGTCTCGGCGGCGAGTCAGTGGTATCTCGGCAACGAATCTTGGCGCAAGGTCGCGGCGCGTATGGCGAAACTGGTCGAAGGCGCCATGGTTAGCAGACATGTTACGACGAGAGAAGCGCACAACGTCACCAGTAATTCCACAGGCGAAGCAAACAAGGCTGTTGTCTGGCGTGCGCCACGTGTCGGCTCGCAAGAAGCTGGGGTGAGTGCTGTGGAACGGAAGCAAGGGGAACCCGGTGCGTTGGTGGTGGGGCGGAATATGCCGCTGTCGGGTGGCCTTGCGATCGCGGCAGCGTAGTTGAGCGGCGCAGGTGTGACCCAGGAAAGGCAGTCGGAATAAAAAAGCAGTGACGTCACAGAAGCTATAGTGGTCGAACGGGAGAAAGTGCGTCACATATCTGGGCACGGGTGTCTTCTTGCACGGCCGGAGTCGGTGTTGGGGCAGGCTCCTCGCTATGAAGGAGCAGCGATAGCTGGCGGGCCACTTCCTATTGAATGAAATCCTTCAGCTGAAGTAGGAGAGCAGAATGATTGGCATGGCCAGCCGCAACAGGCAACTGTAATGGCAGAGACGGAGTCAGCCGGTGGGACGTTTTGGGGCAATGTTACGTTGATGGCACAATTCGTAGAAATTCTCACAAAAGTTGAAGAGAACGGTGACACTTGTTGGGCTCTTGGCAAGCAGCATTTGAAGTGCGTCGTTCTCAGTACCCTTCAGAATATGCTTGATCTTCTCATCCTCCGTCATCGTTGGATCATCACGGCTGCAGAGATCCAATACATCCTAAATAATTGGAGGATGCTTAAGCTTCGCCTTTAAGAGTGGAACGCGACAGATTTCAAAGATTCCTGACTGCATGTCACGTTTCCCGGCAACCGCAGCTTGCATGTGGATGCGCGGAGGCGAGCGCAATGATGTCGTTACAAGAAACCGAGTAGGCGGCGCCGCTCGGAAAATGAGGTTTACGTCGGAGTTTCCGCGTAACAAAATTATGTTTTTTAGTATATTCAAATGAAATCCGACGTTATCATGTTTGTAGGTTGTGGTTAGCTCGTACTTTACGATTTTTCTGACGTATTTTACTTCGAGGAGTTCAATTAGTTCTGTATACCACCTCTGCGCCAAGCGGAGGGCCTGCGTAGTTGTGGTTCGAAATTATTTTTGGCTAAGCAACGTCGACATTATATTTATTGCGACAAGGGGCCCTTAACGGTATCCCGTTAATATAGCTGGGAAAAGTCTCGCCTGGCTGTTGTGCTCACAGGCTTAGGAGCTGTTCAGCGTTGTTGTGTCACACTGCCTACCTATAATCGAGACAACGGGTGCTTCCAGCCCGCCCTCCTCGTTCTTCTGAAGTAGTTGCCCTCGCGACAGCCTTCA
Organism: Dermacentor albipictus; assembly: GCF_038994185.2. NCBI lineage: Eukaryota > Metazoa > Arthropoda > Arachnida > Ixodida > Ixodidae > Dermacentor > Dermacentor albipictus. Next base: position 212,495,972 of record NC_091821.1, on the reverse strand, counting down.
AAGTTCCAAGAAACCACCGAACCCTTACCGTGGGTCGAACTCGGGAGTCCAGGGGTACAGTGCACCACGACGAATCCACTGACAGCCTTCAGAATTGCACAGAGCTGCTGACCCCTTTCCGAGGAGACCAGTGATATACAGCTTGGATTTCTCCCTCGATGAAAGAGGAAAGCGACGCGCTTGACGTCAGCGTCGATCCTGCCTCGTTCCTGCCAAAGGGATTTAAGGCAGAACCGGTCCGGCCCGTCATTCTGGTGCGCTCTTCGGCACCGCTGCTTGCATGCATGCTACGTGTACCTGCTACGTGTACACCCTGCCACAAAAGTTTACCCACCATGGGATCTCCGAAAACGCTCGATTCCCGAGCATCCTGTAGCCAGTAAAACTGTGTAGGGCAATGTTATTAGCATATTCTAGTCGAGGCCCGAAATGCAAATACCAGGCTACATTGTACGTTTGCGGAGATATTCAGCTTTTTCTCAGATATCATGGTCCGTAATATTTTTTGGCCAGGTGTTCGTGGTGTATGAAGCTTTTCGTCTCCTCTCCGTCTGTCCCAAGAGTCTGTCATCTTCGACCCCGACTCGCAATAGCGCGTGGCTTGCGGACAACGGGGCGGCCGAACACTTCGGTGAAATGTGTCTTGAATGCGGACCAACTCAAGATGTCAGATTCGTGATTCTCAAACGACAGGTTTGCGACATCGTCAAGGTAAAATATGACGTCACTCAGTTTTGCGTGGTCGCCTCACTTATTGTGAGCGCTTACACGTTCATAGGAGGACAGTCAGTCTTCGACGTCATGGTCTCCGGTCCCGCTGAAGATGACCGGGTCGCACTGACGGAGAACGCCGGCAAAAGTGACATGAGCAGCCATGGGTTCAGTCGGTGCAATGGTCGCGTCAGTCATGGTACTGGTATGCAACGTACGAGTGCGGAACTACAGGGTGACTTGAGGGATTCCAGCAACCTCCACCAACTGTAACGATATTTAATTGAAGGTGATAATTACTCTAGCAGCAGCGAACAGCCCGAGCTTCTTGTTCTTGTTCCTTAATGAAATGGCGCAACCCATTCTGGGGTGATCAGCCATGAATCGGGTGGTGAAAAAAGTGTTAGTATTACTATTTTTTTTTCTTTGAAGATAAAGTGGAATGAAATAAGTGTTTTGTAAGTGTTAATTAAAAGCTCTACTGTTGCAGATATGAATGATCAAATATCCAAATATTACAGTAAAATATATGTTATCATATGAAGTGAAAGAACGATTTTAGCATGAAATTCTTTTTGTCTCACGCAGAAAGTTGTAGAGGCCTTCACAAACGTTCCTTTGGCTCAAGCGGCCAGTCGCGCGACAATTTTGCATGCATTTGTGGGCTTCTTTCACTCTCGGAAAAACACTTTCATGTAGCACGTATTGAGCAGCAGAAAGGTGTATCGGGAGTTTTTCATGTCGGTCTACACTTTCCTCATTGACAATTTTCGTATAATTAACACATTCGAGAATTTGGTTAATTATTTAAGGCTAATTATCTAATTAGGCGGAATGAAAAAATAATATGAGTATCTCCAAGCGACGGCAAACAACAATAACTTGGTTCTGCAGGTCCAGCTATACGTTGCATTCGCATATATTTAAACTCTGCCTAAAGTTAGCTGAAACACCCATACACATATATAAGCCACAAGAATAAGTAATTGCAAACAGCTACCGCTTGTAATACTTGCGCCAAGGTTGCGCCTCTGTGGACATTCGAAATTTTCTGCTAAGTTCCTTATTTGCGATGTTTATTGATAATATGCGGCGATGTCATTTAAGCCGCCATTGATTCCTTGGGTGCATTTTGCTGAATTCGATAATAATAGAACAGCCCCTTAGGAGAAATTGAAACGAGGAACGCCGTAATGGGCCGCAGTCACTGTTAGTAAAACAATCTGAATGTCTTGCTTTCCTCTTTGCTACGGGTGGACGAAGCTACGGATGCTTTGCAAAAAAAAAGGGGGGGGGGAGCAGAAGACAGGCGCGCAACCACTTCTATTTAACCAGGCCATTATTGCGACTGTAAAATTGCTAGGGAAGTATTCTGCAAAATTCCACCCAGTGGACACGTCCATTTCGTCTGCTGTTGAAGCTCTGATCGGCTGGGCTGGGCTGGGCTGTGCGTCCACAGCGGCGAGGCGCCACAGCCAATCAGCCCTTCAGCGGAAATGGACATGTCCACTAGGTGGACTCTTACAGAATACTTTCCCTGTCCTACATCTAGGAAATGCAGCAATACTGATTTTTATCCGTACAGGTGGACGCACATATCCGTACGCGTGTTGACTCGGCCACTACCGCGCAGTGGATATGCTCTACTCGAGTTAGAATATAGAAAGCTGAAGTCAGAAACGATGGCAGAATCAAACGGGCCATAATGATCAAAGATGTCAGCATCATGAGGTAAAACGTTGGCGGTAATCCTGCAAACAAGATGAGTACAAAAATGAATGAATGGTAAAAGAAAAAACACACACACACAAAAAAGAAATAATGATGAGCTCACAAAAGCCGCCAGCTAAGCGCAGCGCGAGAGTGTTAATGATATAACGTGCCGAACGGCCCCGGAAGAGCATGGGGGGCGGGAATGGCAAGGAAAAGAGGACCAGCAAAGATATTCGCTTGTACGCACAAGGGGATTACGGAACGATAAGCATATTAGTGACGCGCCTAATTGTATACGTATTTATCTCGTTACGGTAATTTCGTTATAGCTGTCTGGGCCGTCTGAAGTTATTAAAGCATGAGCGGTGGGTTCCAGGGAACGTTTGCTTTCTGCAAAGGCAGCTCGCTAACTCACGGTGATTTTGAGCCTTTCCTTAAAGAAGAAGAGGAAAAAAAACGCCCATGTCTCAAAACTTGGCTTCATCGCAGCCATCAGTGTTCAAGACTAATTAATTATTTTTTTATTTCGACGTTTTCTGTTTTTGTTAGACATTACTTATTGAACCTACGCGGGTAATTCGAGCTACGGTTCTCGCTTCTGTCGCTTATGCTGTGAGTTCGTTGATTGCAAGACTATGAAAACAATTTGTTTGTTTGTTTGTTTGTTTGTTTGTTTGTTTGTTTGTTTGTGTGCATGTATGGCGGGTGGGGACAAATTCTACTTACCTTTCTATACCGCTTTGTCTCATTCTCGCTTAAAGTGGGTTGAGTATACCAGGGGGGAAAACAAGGAGGGGAGAGGGGCATTAAGTGAGTATATCGATGCAACTTGACTGACCATCTTCGCCACCGACTTTATGCGAACAGCAACAAGTGAACCAGATTGGGGCCCGCTAAAACGTTCTGAAAGCACTTTGGGACAATAGAAACGGAGGAGATATTGTATAAGAACTCATAAATTTGTACATCGGTCAAATCAAATTGACGTCCCCGATGCAGTCTCAATGGCAGAGAAAAAATTCAATAACAAGAAAGAAAAATCGAAGAGAAAAGCGGAAGCAATTCAGTAGCTGAACTTTTCAAAACATATTGTTCGCCAAAACGTGGAGAGAATGACAAATTAAAATGGAATGAAAAAGAAAAGGCTTTATTCCGTCAGTGAGAAGAACAAAAAGGCCAGATAATTTATGGAAGCGGTGAAAACTTCTTTTTCATATTTTTAGATGTTTGAGAAACTTCGGCTGCACTCACGGCTACTATGCACACAGTGATGCAGTTCATACATTCTACGTATCCAGATAATAGTGCACAAGTGAGAGAGAGAGAGAGAGAGAGAGAAAAGAGAGGAAGGCGTGGTATAAGGTCTACATCCTCAGCTGTCTGTGATTAGCAGGACGCACAAATAATCATAAGAGGATGAGGTTCCTGGGTGGAAAGGAATCTAGCTCTGTATCAGAAGTTACGTCTGTATAGTCACAGTAACCTGCAGGTTGCTTTTCGTGGGGACACTCGGAAAGTCAGTAGAGAACATACGTTACAGTGGCTGCGCCACCTGTAACGTTTAAACGATCGCATCATTTTTATTTTGTTTAGTCAGCACTCGGGTCTGTTGATTATGAGCTCTGTGAACTAAAGCGACTAATTTTGGATACGTTTGCTTGTAAAAGGTTTCTGCCACTCGTCACTTATAGCACTCATCTAAAGATACATCAAACCATGCACGTGCACGCACGGAGTTACGAAGACAAACTATTTAGTGACTTTCTCCCGAAACTTCCAAAGTCTGAGCGATGATAGCGTTTGTTCCACGAATTATGTCAATCAGTATTTTCGACTTCTCTAACACTTCTAACCAATCGTACTGGCCACGGCCCGTTAACATTTAAACCCGTGTCCTTTCGAAATCGTGCTTTGGATGCAGGCGTACTCGTCCAGTCATTTAGTACATTACAATATGGTCTTCCTCACTGCATTCCGATGAACTTAACACAGCTACCAGTGTAGCCTCCACAGAACTGATGGCGGAGGCAGAATCGACCGAAAAAAAAAATTGCGCACGTGCCCCGGTCGAATAACTTGGCTCAGTTCTTTCCGACCACGTGGAAGCCACCATCCTCTTGCGCTTGTTGACCTAGAGCAGCTTTCGATTAATAGAGAGCTTTAGGCTCTGATCTAAAACTCCCTACTGTCTGCGCTACCGCATGCACCGCCGGCCCTGCGAAACTCTGTATTGAACTCAAGTGAGCAAATCTTTTATACTCTGGAGGCAGTCAAAAGCACGAAAGGGGGTAAATTTGCTGTGTACTCCACAGCTGAATCCCGCCACTATCGATTGAGCTCATGTCTCTGCGGCAATATGCAGTTCGGTGCTGGGCGCTCTAACCACTCGCCTTTCGTGTAACATTTACTTTTTTAAAGCGCAGCTATTAGGTGCCCGTTCCTGCGGCGAGCGTGGCGTTCTCCCTCGTAACCGAGCGAACGAACACAGTGAAAAATGAAAGTGAACCCGGAGCGCAGCGGGGGATGAAAATTGGCGATGGCGAATAGAGCGTGAGGAGGAAAGCCGAGGGAGGAGGGGGTGGCAGAACCATAAGGCGGAGAGCGGAGGAGAAGGGCATGGCGAAAGCGTGAGGAGAAAAGCGCGGTGCCGTGCAATACGGGCTTTGGGGCGACGATGGCTACGAGATGGCGCCAGACTAGCGCGCGTCATCTTTATGGAAGCAAAGCGCAGCATGAGCGGAGGTCTGTCTGCGGCTGCTGCTGCGAATCGCGCCCACGCCTTACCCACGCGCTGCCTCTCGTGATCTCCCGATTAGCGAGGCAGTCGCACACCACTTCGCTCTGTTTGCAAGGCCCCGCACGAGATAAATTGGCCGCACCAGCAAATATATCGCAAATTGAAAACACGTATAGAGCTGCGCTCAGATTTCGCATGTTGGAACATCGTAAGCATCGTAATCGTCGGTGAATTTTTTTTCTTTTTTGTAGTTTGAACGGCTTAGCTATAGCGTGTATGGGTACGTAAACGAGAACGTGGAGCTCCTTTTCATTTAAAAATTGAGTAGTTTAGGGACCTTGTAAAGAACAGCGCAAATAAAATACGGACTGCAGAAGGACACCGCGTATGTGCTTCCACGATGCGTGTTCAGTTGGCGCTATTCCTTTGTAATATGTCGTACCAACAAGGCCGTATCTGCACCATTCTTCGCGATCTCATTGTATATGAGCCAGCCCGTATAACTATATGTAGTCAGTCCTTTTGCTAGAAAGCTCCTACAATTCTCATAAATAATTGTGAAAGTATATTTTCGTATTTGTACATTTCAATATTTCCATGTAGACCAAAAATGTGACGTCAGTTACTCATAATTTATATCATTACTCCTGCAAACTGATGTCCCTGAATACTTACATCGTGTTCTTCTTTCCCTTCACCCGCCCCACACATCTTGAATAAACCTTCCCTTCAAGGTGCAAGGAGTAGTATAGAGCTAGCGTGTGGAAAATTACGTAGCACTGTCATGTTAATTTTGTGAGAATATGCTCCACGCTGAGTGCTGTATGGGCGAAGCTGTTTTCGTGGTGCACAAGCTACTCGCCTTACCTACACAGGACGATACGTTTTGTTCGGACTGGTAATGCATTCCGTAATGTTACGAACTTCCCAACCGGTGCCACCAGTGTTACGAACTTCAACCGCTGCACCACGATTACGGCTTTGTGGTCCCGTAGCGCTCTTCACCCGTTTCGTGACAGAGCGTTGGTAGCGAAGACTCCGAGCCTGGCGTCGATGAGAATAACAAAAGGGACTTTATACATTATATACAGGTTATCATACAGGACATAAACGGATCGGCACTGGGGCCGAGAGCTCACACAAACGCGACTGTTCTCGCACGACGGCGTCCGGCGAAAACGCGTGACACATCTCACCCCAGTCGGGAGCGACCCTCTCTCCAGGTGGGGTCAGCGGATCCTGTTTTCGAGCGGCGTGTTGCTGCTTTTATAATCCCCGAGGCCCATTGTCACTCAAACGGCCCAATACAAAGTCAGCACACGACGGTCGTCCGAGGGGTCCAACCAGCGACCGCGCTGGCCACTCGGTTCAAAGTTCGCGCGCGCGGTGACCTCCAGGCAAGGGAGGTGCGGCGCCGGGCCGTCGGGCACACGCGGACACGTCAAAACACGCTGCTCCGCCGACGCTTCTCCCGCACGAAGGCGCAGCATCTTGACTTGTGAAGGGAGAATTATGGCGCTCGCAGGATAGATTCTGCATCTTGCAGATTCGGGATCCGGGCTTGTGGTAATGGCACAACAGCATCCCCGCCCTCAGATAAGGCGCCGGGAAGACGAGCTGCCTCCACGTGGCTCGGATGCCAGGCGCGCACGGTCGTCAGGCTCGTCCAAGTTCACGTCCAGTGTCGGGACGCCAGGTAACCTCACGTGCCCAGGTCCGACTCGCCAGGACAGGAGCTCTGCTCACCACGTCGTCGCCAAGGCACCTTGACCAGCTCCGCTCGGGTCGTTCCTAAGACCTTGCTTCTCGCCACTGGTCCCGCTTGGTCGTTCTGCAGCTTGCAAAACCGACCGGCAAAAGGCAACACCCAACACGAACAAGTGCCCTCTGTCTCCCGTCAAACACCAGACAAGGCCATAATTCAAATCAACCTAACTAAATTGTTTTCCCCTTTTTTCTCCCGCTGCAACAAGAGGCAGGTGTACGATCTAGCACACAAGGCTTAAACAATCAGTTTTCAAATCATCAACATAACAAAATAGAAACAATTAATAATCAGCAATAATAATGACAAATAGAATGGTCCCCTTGAAATCGCTTTGGACCGAAAACATACTACTGAGGAAGCAAATGAGGCCATTCATTTTTCCCGGCGATATTTTCGCGGAATCCGAAGCTGCTTATATTTGCGACCCTGCTTATCCGTGTAGCGGCGGTACAATAAGCCAGATTCCTTGCCAAATGAAACCCCCTTTTTTTCCACTCCCCGTTTGACGCTCTTCCTCAGATCGGCTAATGAACAGCCTTCCTGTTGCTCGCGAATCAGACTTTTTCTTTCAACTGCAGCCTGCTCCTGCCGGCTGGCGGAAACCGGAGCGAGTGTGGAGCCCGCGTCGCCTAATTGCGGCGTCGAGTCTATATCGCGGCTAGCACTGCACGCGTCACTCCCACTCACTTCCAGGACCCGCTCGTCTAGGCCAGCCTCCGAGCTCTGCCTCTCCCGTGACTGCTCGCCACTCAAGTTACCCTGATCAGTCCGTGTGCCGCACCGCCTTTCGCTCACCGACGCTAAGTCAAGTTCCCTCGACAGCGGGCGCGCTTTGGATCGCGTGGGGGCCATGTACGCCACGTCGGCAAAGAATGATTTGCCCTGATCCCTCAGCAGCTGCTCCGAGCTATTTGAGAAGAGGTAGGAAAATTGCTCCGGGAGGGCGGCTGACACAGCGGCTTCGGTGTTAAGTTTTCCAAACTCTCCTTCAATGATAACCGCTGCGATCGGTAAACAGACACTCTCCTTCTCGGCCACTTGCCGTATCCTCACGCACTCTCCCGTAAAATCACTCGAGGAGACGAAAGATGGGTGAACAACGTCCATAGTTGCTGCAGAGTCCCGCAGTGCTCGGCACTTCTTGCCGTTTACCTTAATTTCCTGCACATAGGGCTCCAATAGACGTATGTTTTTGTGAGTTTCCTGTATCGTTGCAAAAGCAATTCTCTCTGGGCAGCTTGCAGCGATGTGCCCTTGCTTTTTGCAATTGTAGCAGGTTAACGGTCTCCGTTTTTCAAAAGAACGCGTCATTTCGTTTCGCTGTTTCGGACCATCGTCATCATTCTGAGATGCATTCTGTCCATCCCTTACAGTTTCTTTGGGAAGGGACTCGTCGTCCCGAAACTCGCGACGCGTGATTTCCTTCCGTTCGTCGGGCTTCCCGTAAAACACATCTCTTCTATCAGCTTTTTCTACGCGCACTGCCTTGCTGTGCAAGCTGCGGCGTGTGTAATACTCTTCCGCTAACTCTGCTGCCTTGTTTAGCTTAACCTCCTTTAGCCTATCTTGCAGCCAGAGCCGGACATCCTCATCAATGCAACGGTAGAACTGCTCCAACGCGATGCATTCGACAATTTTGTCGCGGTCGTCGTAAACCTCTTCGCCCTTCAGCCATTCCACCAGGTCGGCTTTTAGACGAAACGCGAAGTCAACATTCGACTCCTTACCCTTTTTTGCATACCGGAACCTCTGCCGGAAAGCTTCGGGCGACAATTTGTACTTCCGCAGTAGCGCTTCCTTCACATCACTGTAGCTCTCAAACGCCTCTTTCGATAAGCAAGTTATTACGTCTGATGCCTCCCCAGGAAGCAACGCTAACAGATTCTGTGCCCAAAGGGATCGCTCAATGCTATTCCGTTCACACACGTGCTCAAATTTCACGAGGTATTTGGCCATATCCTCTCCGACGACAAAGGGTGGAAGTTGATCGCGTATTCTTGGAACATTAGAAGTGAGACTAGGCGCTGGCGAGCTATTTCGGGTCTCCAACTCTTTCATTTTAAGCTCGTGCTCACGAATCTCTCTCCTTTCCTCCATGCAACGTTCCTTCTCCCTCTTTTCCTCCTCGCGACGTTGCTGTTCTCTCCTTTCCTCCTTTTCCTCCTCGCGACGTTGCTGTTCTCTCCTTTCCTCCTTTTCCTCCTCGCGACGTTGCTGTTCTCTCCTTTCCTCCTTTTCCTCCTCGCGACGTTGCTGTTCTCTCCTTTCCTGCTCGCAACGTTCCTTCTCCTCCCTTTCCCGACGTTCATTGATATCCGCCCAGGCCTCAGCGGCCTCCTCAGCCGTTACGTCCCCAGTCCTCATGACCTCAAGGATCGCATTCTTTCTTTTGGTTGAGCCCAACTCAATGCCCAACTCCTCACAAATTTCGAGAAGTTCCTTCACCTTGTACTTCTCCATCGTTCACACTGTCCTCCTGCTGTTTACCCTTTTTGAATATACCTGCCGTACGCTACTATAACACTACTAGTAAGACATATGCAAGTATATCACACACTGCCCTGTTTACCCCCTCAGCATCCCCTGGTTTTCAAAACACTCTTACTAGGCTTGAAACACACAAGGTTATCACAATGCAACACCAAATCCTTCCCTAAGCTACTATAACCTGTGTCAGAGAAAGTCTGGTGTTTGAGGTAAACTTCAGGCACTCACCGCGCCGAGGTAGCTGATGCCGGTCAATCCCACCGCTGCCACCAGTGTTACGAACTTCCCAACCGGTGCCACCAGTGTTACGAACTTCAACCGCTGCACCACGATTACGGCTTTGTGGTCCCGTAGCGCTCTTCACCCGTTTCGTGACAGAGCGTTGGTAGCGAAGACTCCGAGCCTGGCGTCGATGAGAATAACAAAAGGGACTTTATACATTATATACAGGTTATCATACAGGACATAAACGGATCGGCACTGGGGCCGAGAGCTCACACAAACGCGACTGTTCTCGCACGACGGCGTCCGGCGAAAACGCGTGACACATCTCACCCCAGTCGGGAGCGACCCTCTCTCCAGGTGGGGTCAGCGGATCCTGTTTTCGAGCGGCGTGTTGCTGCTTTTATAATCCCCGAGGCCCATTGTCACTCAAACGGCCCAATACAAAGTCAGCACACGACGGTCGTCCGAGGGGTCCAACCAGCGACCGCGCTGGCCACTCGGTTCAAAGTTCGCGCGCGCGGTGACCTCCAGGCAAGGGAGGTGCGGCGCCGGGCCGTCGGGCACACGCGGACACGTCAAAACACGCTGCTCCGCCGACGCTTCTCCCGCACGAAGGCGCAGCATCTTGACTTGTGAAGGGAGAATTATGGCGCTCGCAGGATAGATTCTGCATCTTGCAGATTCGGGATCCGGGCTTGTGGTAATGGCACAACAGTAATCACTCCAGAATAAATAGCGTCGTATCTCTTTTACAAACTGTATTTGCAGGGGCGAGTTCTGTATAAACAGCTCCATTTTGTTTTTTGTTCTTGCTGCGGGGCTTGTACACTTGTTTGAAGCTCCTATACTTTTGACTCAGCCCATTTTTTGTTTCCGTGAGCGGCCGCATTGACAGCAATTGTCTGCACAGGGTGAACGCTATAGTTGCTTTAAAGGGTTCCTAAAAGAAAACACTATAGCTTTGTTTAGACTGCTGAAGCACTACTACAAAACTGCATTTTCGTTAATTTCGGTGTAATTGGTAATAGAAAATGAAGATCAAAGTTCCGTTTCTGAACATTACACTGATATACCCCTGCACTAGCACGTCAGTGTGACGTCACGCATTTTGAAGTGCATTTTTTCGTATTTGGGGCTTTGTGGTACACTCAAAGGCCTTGAAACTTATTTGGCTCTTTTGGAATACAATGTACTCCATCTACCGATAGTAGATTAGCTGGGCCCGAGCAGGCGCCGCCAAAATCGACGATTTGACTGCAAGCTGGTCCGGGAACGTCTAGAGCAACCTCGGCACCAGTTTTTTTTTTCTATTTTTGCCTTTCTTTTTCTGGCTTCGCAAGCCTCCTCCTAGGGTAAGAATGGCTTTCTTTTTTTGGTAGTGGGGAATGGTAATTCACTGGCAGTGTAAACCGGAAACGTTTCCACCTGAGCGCCTCTTGCACTATCGCTGAGGCGCGTCGCCAAACTTTCAAGAAGCCAATACCACGTATAGGAACACAATTAGTAGACGCGATGCTTCCATGCGAAGTACGATCGGTTATTTTATACACAAGGTGTTGACCCAACGCAAGCCCGGAAGGCCCCATTCTCAAGCAGTGTTTCCGTTTCAGCAACATATACCACGGGCACAAAATTTAAAGAGAATTTAAAGATTTGTTTGACGTATTCTGTCTCGTTTCATGACGAACAACGTGGAGAAAATCGCAACCACTGTTTGAACAGCAACGCTCCCGCTGTTTCTGGCCTCACACTATACATTCGGGATGGGTGTGTGAAACCAGCCCATGCGCTTAATTTGGTAGTTACTTATGTCAACTAGTCGCATAAAAACTGGCGGAAGTGTATCTTAAAAAGTGTACAGGAAACAAAGATCCTTCGAGGGAAGTGTTAGGCTGCTCACTGTGTATTTAGCTTTTAGGATACTGCTAGTGACGTTCGCCACATTTACTCACCCAGCCCCAAAAATCTTAAACCAGAACAAAGCGCTAGTAAATGATCCCTTTGGTGTACACAAGTTCGCCCATTCGGCCACAGTGAAGCCTCCATCAAACAGAGCATGGCGGGATCTCTGTTATAAATGGAGTCTCGCTCTTTTACAAGGGCTCGTACCGTTGGCGCCGCGAGGTGCAGCACTCCACATTTATCGCGTCTCACAACAAGCGACAAAGACTTGCCGTTTCGCTTCTACCGCTGGATCGAAGGCGGAAAGCTCGCCCGAAATTTTTAACCTTCCTCTGAACGCGAGCGCAACAACATAAAATATACATCGCGCCGTTTTCGCGGTAGTGACGCCACCGCTTTTTCCCCCAAGTTCTCAACCGCCCGCCTCTGCGGCGGAGGCACTTCGCGGAGGTGTGCAAAGTGTTCCACGAAAAGCGGCGCCTCCGCGTGTAATTACCCCTCTGTCCGTCCGGCAGCAGGACGGCCGAGAGGGTCCTCAAATCGGGGCGCCTCCTACGCGTCGTGCCCGATGTCGCTCACACCTGGCGCGCCGGCTTCCCCGTAATGCACTCAGCGCACCTACATCCTCTTGCTTTCGCTGTCGACAGGCGACGGCGGCTGCTGCGGCGCCCGAAATGGGAGCGACGCTTCAAACAGCGACGGGGACGGCGGAGGGACGGCTACCGCGGACATAATCGCGGCCCCCGCCGGCCAAATGGACTTCATCCGCGAGATGGCCGTCATTCCTAGAATGATCGTTAGGGGAGCCTCATTCATTTGGGACGCACGTACACCTGTCGCCGGATCACTACGGGGACTTTGGAGCCCCATCTTCGCGCAGGGGAAAGACAAAAGACAAAAGCGTGTACGTATTACACGAACGCGCGCGCGAGGCTCAAGTAGGCCCTGTCAGAAAGTTCGCACGTTGTCGGCGCTTCTTATTGCTTTCGCTTCCGCCCCTCCTTCATTTTCCTCCTCTCGCGAGCACTCGCGGCACTCGCGAGTTGTGCTCCGTTTTCACTATCTGTTAATTGAGCCTCCCACAGCCTCGCTGCACTCAGACGACGATGTCGAAGCAAAAATACAACACCCGCGTGGGCTTATGGGTGCAGCATTCATGAAAATGTCGATAGGCTGGTATTTATACAGGGTTCTTTCTTTGTTAACTGCACCAATTTTTTTAAAATGATTGCCTATGGCAGATAGCACAATTCCAACCCTTGATCTGAATTACTCGATGAGGCGGCCATTTCTTCAACGAGAAATCAAGAGGTACAATTAAATAATTAACGTAATTACGCTAATTAACTTTATAATTGATTCCGACCTATTGGGGCCGAGGACTTACGGAGTCGCCATGTGTCGGCAGCGCCTCCCTTTCGTAGTATGAGGGATAACGCGGCGCGCTCGTCATAGGTTTGGCTTACGGCGCTCAATAAAAACACCACGCGGCAGCCCTCCTTGAGATTTCTGTAAGTACTCTCAAAACGAAGAAAGTTTTTTACTGTCAAAATAATAATCTCGGGCAAACTGAAAGCACAGAATTGTTCTCAGACGTTATCCTTTTAGCGACTAATGTACAGTGAACGCCACCCCGTGTGGTCGCCGCGATGGAGTCTCCCTAACCGGCTTCTTGCGTGAAAGGTAGGCAAACGCTGAGCGTAAACTGCGTGAAATGTGTACTTATAGTTGGCTGTCTGTGTAACCGAATGGAGCATGACAGAATGAAGTCTCAATGCAGCGATCGCACGGGTTCACAGCGACCGACTGCGCGTGTGCTTGCATGTCCGCGTACAACGTTTTGCTTTCGCTGAGAGCGCGTTTTCGCACCGTACCGGGATCTTTAGGCCGCAGAATATGAGCATTTGACAGCACACTAGCAACCAATGTTGCGTGGACGCTATCAGAGTTGTTCAAAAATAATTTCCTTAGAGACTTCGACGCCTACAGCGACTGCGATGTGCCGTCGCAACGGTTCAATCTTTCTTGTTTTTCTTCTAGATTCTTGGACGTTTCAGTATAATTTCTCAAGTTGCGTCGCGCTGTATGTTTATCGGCTTTCTCAGCGTGCGATTTTCCGCTGCTTCTTTTTCATAATTCAGCACATTTATAACGCAAACGTGGCCATGCGCCATGCCTTTTTTTAATGCGCTTCTTCCGCTCCCTTGCCATTCCAGTGAACTTGCAAGAATCTAGCATCAACAAGTTCACAGACCAAATAAAGCGTCATGGCATTAGCCGGGCAGAGAGCGTGGGTAAACGTCTCAGAGCGCGTTTTCTGCTACTCACCGAACATCGCAGCCCCGACGCCGTAGCAGAAATATTTCTCGCGTATGTGCTTGCTGCTTTCCCGAGTTGTAGCCGATGGCTGTTTGTCGGTTCTGAGTTTCGCGAGTCAGGCTTCACGCAGCTCCTTGTCTTGCGGCTACGTGTGAGTAAGGCTGATACCAGGCTCCGTTGCGGTACGTCCGGCATTGCAGCACTGAGCACTGAGTAGCCTACCATGCTGCATGCCTCTAAAGGCAGCCACTACCTATTATGGTGCTTAGAAATGCTATCAAGCACATACCCAAGGTGGTAAAACCTCAGCACTTAATCGGAACCGAGCGCAGGTAGGACTTTAAGCTTTCGTTTTCAGTTTGCTTCCGAAGGAGCCGACGCGGCCGCTGTGTTCACGAGATCCTTCATGAAATATCACTCCGACAGTGGCGCCAGCTTTTCCAGTGGGGGAGCACGTCCCCAATATTTCAATATACGAATTATAGCCACGGAGTTCGCACGGCGTATCCACTTGGAACGAATTCTTTGGACAACACTAGTTCCGAGATATTAATTTTCAAAGTGTCCGTGGAAATGCATTGGTGTTCTAGTTAATGTTGTGCTTCATTGCATAAAACATTGCTAATGCATTTCGACGGACATTTTGAAAATTAATATCTCGGAACTGGTGCTGTCCAGAGAATTCGTTCCAAGTGAATACGCCATGCGAACTCAGCAGCTATAACTCATAGACTGAAATACGTGGCTTAAATCAAATAATTAAAGAAGTTCATTAGCGTCATCACGTTAATTATTCAATTGAACATTGCGATTTCTCGTAGAAGCAATGGTCGCCTCATCGAGTAATTTAGATCAAGGGTTAGAATTCTGCTGCCATCGGCAATCTTTAAAAAATTTAGTGTCACTAAAAAAAAGAAAAACACGTTGTATACAATAACGGTTGCACGCTTCTGGAGTCTGAAGGCTGCGGGGAAGGCTATACAACACCTACACTACAATCGCCGAGGGAGCTGTGCAATGCTTTATTGACGGTTTGGATGCTTGCTTTGAGCTTGGTTTTCATTGAAACGCATGCTGTTCTCTATGTTGTATGGGTGATTTCAATGAATATATGCACTGTTCCCTTCACTTTGCTGAGCGCTTGTAGCCTTTGGCTTACGGGAGTATGAGCCATTGCTGATGAAGATAGATGCTTGTTTTGAAATTGTTCTTTATCGAAATGTACGCTGTTCAGTACGTGGTATGCATGATTCCAATCAATGCATGCACTGTTCGCTTCCCTTTGCTGAGTGCTTGTAGCCTCTGCATTATGAGGGGAATGAGCCATTGCATTTTTGCTTGCGTAAGGGGTAGGAGCCATTGCTGATGATAATAATTTCTGCTGACGGACGGACACGAAGAATGCCGACCACCGAGAGGCTAACAGCTTCGCTGTAAGAAAAATAAATAATCAATTTGGAACGCGCGCCGCAATTTCGGTCATATTGCTTGCACCTTCAGCCATTTAAGAATTCCGCACCAATGTCAGACTTATTATAGAAGCTCTGTGTAGGGTGACAGCTTCGTCAAGAGGTATAGGGTGACAGCATCGCTGATTATTAAGGATGACATTCAGAAATTTTCGCTAAGCGCTTTAAATGAGTTTCTCGATTTATGTAAGCCAACCGATTCTTTAACAGTACCGCGCGACCATTGACTAGCCTGCCGGTGAGCACCTCCTAAAGGCGCGAAGCGACGAGATCAGCAAAAGCTTGATCTCTTGCTGTGTTAAACAATCGGTCGACTGTACATACGCCCACCACAGCAATTGTAATTCATACTTCCGCCACTGTGAACAGGATTTCAAGAAACTCGCCTCTGGCAGATAACACCCTTCTACGGCTTGAGATGGAGTCCTCGAAAATGTGGACATTACTTGAACGAGCACTCTCAATGAATTATTTATAATTTAAAAAATTTTACTAATATAACTTAGTAAATTAATGGCACACATTGGAAGTTACGAGTTGCAGTCATGCAGGAATTTTGAAACTGACACGAGGTTCGAGGCTAGCATAATCTGTGGCAATATCTTCAGACCTTCCATTTAAAGTTGTATACTACACTGCTTAAGAGGGTGCATTGCCTTTTTCTTGGCAAAGTGGAACCGCAGTGAATTTTCCAGAAAGTTCGAAGGCATTTGTCTGAAGACTGGCACTTGTTTCAAAAATCATCCCAAGATGTCGTGCCTTCCAATCTCACCGGCTTAATTGACTGTGCCAATGACACGTATAACGCGTATCGCAAAGCAACTAACATCGTGACGGAGAAACTGCGCAGGTTTTCGCTCCGTCCTAACAAAGAGAATGTACTACAGAAACACATGCCCTAATGCCCTTGCCAATAGCACACGCGCACAGTCAAACAGGAGAGCTAGTAAATCGGCTGCTACCTGTCGCGGTACATAACTATTGGTGGGCGAAGGTAGCAGTCACATCTATTTGTTGTTTTTTTCTTTTCAGTGCGTTCTACTAATATAAGAAGCATGACAAAATAAGTGGGATCAGCTTAACTCTGCCATGTGCACCTGTGATACAGACGTAATACTGCTAACAGAAACACGATCAAGTTCGAAAGTATCGAGTAACAAAATCTTTCATTCTAACAACCATTATGATGCGTATCGTTCCAATCGAGATGGTAGTCATGGTGGCGGCACAATGAATGCTGTGTCAAGCTCAATCGCATCGTTTAATGTGCAAGCCGGACTCGCCGCGGTATCCCAGTGCCTAAGGCGTGGCGCTGTTGAGCTTGGGGTTGCGGGTTCCAACCCCACTGCGGTTGCTGCTTTATGATGGGGGCGGAATGTAAAAACGCTCGTGTACCATGCGGTGCACGTTAAAGAACCTCAGGTGGTCAAAATACGTAACCTGTCAGACAAAGAGTTTTTCACAATCATGCGCCATGATTTACGAATACCCTTTAAATAACTCTGTATATAAAAGAAAATTATGTTTTCGCGTAGCAAAACTCCGAAACACTACTAAATGCTGTGAGGCGTATCTTAAAGCTGAGGATGATTACCTGAATCAAGTTAAAATGCTGTCCGTGTGGCTATGCAGTCTTCTTGAAGGTTTGCATGATCTAGTTTATTACCCAATAACCTAAAGAAATATTGCAACCCGCCGTGGTTGCTTAGTGGTTATGGTGTTGGGCTGCTGAGCACGAGGTTGCGGGATCGAATCCCGGCCACGGCGGCCGCATTTCGATGGGGGTGAAATGCGAAAACACCCGTGTACTTAGATTTAGGTGCACGTTAAAGAACCCCAGGTGGTCGAAATTTCCGGAGTCCTCCACTACGGCGTGTCTCATAATCAGAAAGTGGTTTTGGCACGTAAAATCCCATAATTTAAAGAAATTTTGCAGTATTGTGCAAAGGTGAAGAGAGCCACGTGGTTTTACTGAACAATAGTTCAGGCGAGTCCATACCACCTGCTTATTGTCTTTAATACTTAGCAGTGCTTTCTCTAACATTCGCTCACATCAGCGCAACTGATTCTTGTGTTGTTTTTCGTCATAAGTTTTCCCAGAATATTGTGTTATAACACAATCTACCAGGAGTTGAAAACAAATTACTTCAGGAGATTGTCATTTTTTGCGGCGTTAACTACACCACCTTAAAGATTTTAAAACAAACAAAGGTGTATCGTGCTCTATTCCTTACTAAAATTTTCCAGCAATCACTTGATCATAAATTCTTGCTATCTGACGGGAAGATTGGGAAAGTGCATCAAATCCATAAATCAGTAACATGCATTCCGCTATTAACTACAGAACCGTTTTATTAACAAGCCCCCCCCCCCCCTAAATTATGGAGCATGTATTGTGTTCTGGCAATTCTCATTTAGATTTTTAGACTGAAACAACTTATTATAGACTGCCGGACTGGGCTTCGGACGATCATATTCATCTGACATTCAATTATTCCTTCTCAAACATCTCTTTTGTTCTATGGTGTAGACAGAAGTTTCCGCGCTGATTGCATATATACTACAGAGTTTTCTAAGACCTTTGAGAAAGTATTCCATAATTTGCATATACAACTTGTCAGAGCTATGGGCCTATAATTGTTGGGTGAGGAAGGGTCCTTGCCCTCTTTGAAAATAGGGATTACGATTGCTTCTTTCCAAACAGAAGGAATGTAGCCTGCAGAGAACATGGAATTAAAGAGTGACAGTAGTGTTTTTTGGGTTTCGGGGTGTAGGTGTCTGATCATCTCATACATTATCCTGTCACTTCCTGGAGCGGACTTGTTGCAACAGTTCAGTGAGGCCTGGAACTCAGCCATTTCAAATGGACGATTGTATACTTCGTTGGATGTGCTTTTCCGATCCAAATTCATCTGTCCTGCTAGTCGCTGGTATTTTACGAATGTATCTGTGTAATGAGATGTACTGTAAATGTGCTCGAAATGTGCTCCTAGACAATCTGCCTGATTCTCCAGGGTGTCTCCTTGTGTACTTAATAAAGGTAAGGGATGAGTTTCGCGGCCTTTTATTCTGTTAACCCTGTTCCAGGCTTATCGTTCGTCTGTATATGAATTGATGCTGCTTATGTAGTTTTTCCAGCTTTCCCGCTTAGCGCGTGGCACTCATCCCTGCGCCTACATACCATTTGTCCCGTGTGGACCACAAAAAATATAATTTGGTCTGTTTCCTGCCACACAAGGCACCTTTTTACATTCTTTCATTCAGCAGACGTCAGTACACTGGAGCCCGCTAACGTTGCTTCTATCATGAATTATCGTTCGCTCAGCCAATCTTCGTTCGTGTTAATTCATTTCAATTTATTGTCCTTTTTTCATTTCATTTCTTTATTTCCACCCCAAAATTTGCTACACGTACACGAAATATTGTTGGACCCTATAGCCATCGCGGCGGCTCCATTTAAAAGGTCTGACAACCAATTTTCTTGCTACCTATCTTTTTTTAATGTCATAGAAAGCGTACCGGTCAGAGTGTCTAATCATGAAGTGGTAGCACAGAAAACGCCGGGGAACATTTATTATCAGAATTTTTGACCTGCAATGAGGATGTAGTCGTTCACTGGAAGAATGCTGAAAACATTGACAGATGAGCGCGATAGCGATTATCTACCGGCATTAGCGCGCAACAGACGACAAGCGCGGCCGTCGCTCTGAGAAAGTATTATGTTCTTTATGAAGTCGATGTTCCTGCGACTCACGTTTTCCGAAGTGTTAAAGTATTTCAGCGATAATAGCTACGTGATTTCCTGGTTTACGCGTATAACGCGTATATTTAATATAGACACTGTAGATACACCCCATCTCTCACATCAGTGAAGTTAGTGGCAAGTTGTGACCCTACATTTATAAGGTAATCGTTGAATGCATCTACTGTATCCTGTTTTACCAAAATAGGCAATATTTTCGTACCTGAACGAAGGCAGACGACCTTGTTGACTAGGCTCCACTTGCTCTACATGCATTTTTATTTACTTGTTCAATAAGCTGGCTGCAATACTCTTCTTCTTCTCTTTCTGAATGTGGAAGCCGATTCATTCTGCAAGCTTTTGAAACGTTTTTAATAACATTATTTGATTTTATCATATTTCCACACAAAGGTACCACACGTTCTTTTCATTTAGAACTTTTAATATATTATGAGTAGTCCACGGGCAGACATGCTTCCCATAGTGACCACGCAAATTCTTACGAGAAATATTTAGTGCAGCCACGGACTATGACAATACAGCCGCGATGACCATGAGGCAAAGCCTCGATATACTCAAGAAAGAATGGTGCCGATGGGCTCGGGGGCCGATTAACGGCCCCTGCTATTGGACCGCCATTAACTTTTATGAACAGCACCTACAATATCTCATCGCTAACACACGCCGACGTTAGAACCTGATACGCCTTCTAAGCCTTCACAAAAAGGCCTGCGCCTCCACCTCATGAAACCAAGTCACGAGGTAGCGACTGCACTTTGTAATCCTCTATAGAAATTGAATCATCTCTTATTTTATTGAGCACTATTCTGGCATTTCTTTGGTTTGGTTATTGTTTTATGACTGTTTCAGTTTGTCTTTTAGAGCGCAGCTCCCAGGCGCCCGTTCCTGCGGCGAGCGTCGGAGTTGTCCAACGGCGTCGGCGTAACCGAGCGAAGGAGCGCCGCGAAGGGTGAAAGCGGACGCGGAGCGCAGCGGGAGATGAAAAAAAGGTGATAGCGCAAGAGGAGGGTGCAGCGGAACCATGAGGCGGGAAGCGGAGGAGGAGCGGAGGGGAGACGTCCTGCGCATGCGCTGAGTTGCCAGTGGCCTAGGCCCAGCCTACGCTCGTCCGCGGCGTCAGCCGCTGAGGTCAGTTCGCGGTACCATCGTGTGTGACGGGGAGCACTGCTCCTGCAAGGGCCCATGGCAAGCTGGTACGAGTAAGGCTCGATGTGACGCTCCCTTGGGTGTTGTCTCTGCTTACACAGGTAGCACGACTTCCCCCGCGACGAAGGGCCTCTCTCGTCGTTGGTGGAGCGAAATCGTGAGAAGAAAAGTGTAGTGCCGCGCAAGAAGGGCTGTGCGGAGACGATGGCTATGATATGGCACGAGAGTAACTAGAGTCGTCTTTATAGAAACAAAGAGCTGCATGAGTGGAGGTCTGTCTGCGATGGCTGCTGTTAATCGCAACCATGCGTCACCCACGCGCTGCCTGTCACGATCTCCCGATTAGCGAGGCAGACGCACAGCACTTCGCTCGTTTTGGAACGTGCCGCACGAGACATACTGTCCGCTCCAGCCAATATATCGCGAAACGAAAACACGTATACAGCTGCGCTCAGATTTCGCGCTAGGGAGTATCGTAATAGTCGGCGAATTTTTTGTTCTTTTTTACCCTTCGATAACATTTTTTTGAATGCATTGTCTTCCTCTCATTCATCTTCCTATTGCATAACTTGTATTTTTTACCATTGCTGTTCAAGAATCTGTAACCCACTCGCCACTACAAAACTTTTGTTTTTGAGGTCCTATAAAATGAATTAACAATGTATTTAAATAATTAATAATTAATTGTAACATGTCCCCGGAAGTAGTTAGCTATACGTTAATGACTAACTTTGCTAATTAATTAAGCAATCCACTCATTTCTTATTGCCCGCCTCCTAAAGTAGTCTATGTATTGCTGTCAATAGTGCTGTCTCAGGCAAGTTATCAAAAATTTTGTTCATATTAAAGAAAACCTATTTGACTAGCTTTAGTCTTCTATCTATCTATCTATCTATCTATCTATCTATCTATCTATCTATCTATCTATCTATCTATCTATCTATCTATCTATCTATCTATCTATCTATCTATCTATCTATCTATCTATCTATCTATCTATCTATCTATCTATCTATCTATCTATCTATCTATCTATGAAATATTTTTCATTTTCCCTCACCAGAATGCGGTAGCCGGAACCGGGAGCCACGGCCGAAAATTGCGCAAGACTCCTTGGTGAGCAGCAGAACGCCAAACCCACTGAATTACCGCGAAGTGCGAAAAATATACAACGCTTGTACCGCTATGCAAAGCTGTAGTATATGTAGTAGCAATGGCGACCGGAACATGGGGGTTTCATTTGCATGGTGTCTCAGTGTTGCCTCAGTGACTGCTCTTAGTAGAGAGAAAAAAATGACGTCACGATATTCGAGAGCGCGGCGCTTGCCTGAAAAGATCTAGGGCGGCTTGCGCGAACATAAAGTAACGAAAATAATAACAAATTTAAGAACGCGTTCTTGTGTGGTCTAGACGTTGTCTACGGAACATTTAAGAGTGCATTCTTAAATTCGTTATTATTTTCGTTATTGAATGTTCGCGCAAGCCGCCTTTGGTCTGTTTATAAAGCAAATATAACATTTAATCTCTTATTCAGGAACATACTCGCTTCCGAGAAACATGCTTTCACCACAGAATATTTAGAATATTTTCATACATGTTGCCTTTCGAGGGAGAAGCGTTCAACACCGTTTCAACAGCATAAAATACCCTTATTCGAGAATACAAACTGAAGGACGGGACGATAAAGACACGTGTTTTAAGTAACGTACAGTGTTGTTGCAAGCGAACAGTAAGAAAATAATAACCCAGCAAGGAAGGCTCAACTTTTTCGGCAAGACCCGTACCAGACGCCGTGAAGATTACGAAGCGATAAGCCACGCGCGGCGATAACATGCAATCAGTTTTGCATTCATTAAATTCCTTTCTTAGACTGGCGATGCACGTAAATAGTTTACTGGAACTTTTATTAATGGTACATATCGTGGCGTTGTTGCCTATTTGTTGTTTCTTTTATTTCATTTTACATGTCTTATATCGCTTTATATCGAGCTGTCTCAGCACAGCGGTTCTCATTTTAGGGAGCGCCTGACCGAGAAGTGTTTTTAGAAGGCCGTCGCAGTGCATACCGCTTTTACGCCGGTTTCAATTTCTTCCCCATGCTGGCTGAGTTGGTGGCGACCGGAGCCATTTTAATTACCTCCAGTTAATTACCATATCCGTGAAATTGCGAAGAATGGACTTTGACAGCCCACCTCTTTCCTCTCTGTATGTACATTTTTCTTTCACCCCGGCGGTCTCTTTTTCTGCTTCTTTTCATCTTTCCCGACCCCCCCCCTCCCCCTCATCGTCTCCAAAGCTTGCAGCCGTGCCGTTATCCGTGCGAGCCTCGTCACAAAGCAGCAAAGTAAAAGGCCAGGGGTCGAAACGCTGAGTAAGGCTTTCCAGACATCATTACACGAAAACTGGCTCCGTAACGACGTTTTCTTATTTTGTAGTTTGTGTCCTCTCTTCAATAAAATTGCGCAGCTTTCTTTTCTTCTCCTTCTTATTGCTTTACTCGATTTGTCCTGTCATTTGTAAGGCGTTATCAACGTATACTTGTCATTTGTTCACTGGGCTCTGCGCGTCATCTCCTGTACATAAAAAGGAAGCGGCATACATACATACATACACACACACACACATACATACATACATACATACATACATACATACATACATACATACATACATACATACATACATACATACATACATACATACATACATACATACATACATACATACATACATACATACATACATACATACATACATACATACATACATGCATACATGCACACATGCACACATACATACATACATACATACATACATACATACATACATACATACATACATACATACATACATACATACATACATACATACATACATACATACATACATACATACATACATTATGCCCAACTATGGTGCACCAAGACTTGAAAATATGCAAAATATGCAAAAGGCTACGTAAAAAGGAAAAATAAAGCTAGTCAGGTTTCGCGACTTCGAGCTGAGTTAAAGCAAGCCCTACACGATTCTAAAAACAAAAAAAAAAGATTGTTTAATGACACGCTTAGCCGCTTCCTCCGAACATCACCGCAAAAGTTTTGCCGATACTTCAGTGATAGGAAGGAAAAGGTATAGGAAATCAGGAAAGACCAGGTTCTGATAAACCAAAAGATATTGAAGGTATCTTTAATAATTTCTTTCAGCCCACGTTCATTGCGACTGATGATGACGTCGATGTTAGTACGGAATGCACAGTGCCTAGCCAAATGGATGACATCATAATTACCCTGGAGGGCGTACTTCAGCAACTATCGAGTTTAGACGCAAAAAAAAAATCGAACGGACCAGATGACATACCAACCCAGTTTCTTCAAAGATATGCTGAATGGGCGTCGTGTTACTTGACACTTATATCTGAAAAATTATTGCAAACTCATTCTGTACCCCAAGATTGGCGCAGTGCGGTAGACATTACGGTGTTTAAAGGCGGCAACCGAGCAATAGTGAATAATTACTGGCCTATATCTCTTACATCCAATCCTTGTAAACTTTTGGAACACATAACAGCTAAGTATATCATTTACTGTTTAGAAAATAATTCTTTACTTCACCCATGCCAGCATGGATTCAGAACAGGTCTTTCCACTACCACACGACTCTTACAGACAATTCATGATTTCGCAATGGCGATTGATGCCAGGGAGCACATTTACGTAATCGCCATTAATTTTGCCAGGGCTTTCGATAAGGTGCCGCACAAAAAGCTGATTTACAAACTGGAAACAACCGGCCTTAATGCCACTAGAATAAAATGGATTAGTGCGCACTTAACGAATCGCGACCAGGTGGTCAGAATGGATGGAAATGTCTCCGGCTCACTGGCAGTGCTCTCAGGAGTCCCGCAGGTGGGACCTCTTTCATTTTTTGGTGTATATTAATGACATTTCTGCTGTCATGGAACCAGATGTACATCTTAAACTGTACCCAGATGTCTGTTTATTTTATTCTACAGTACGAAACACGGAATACCAACATAAATAAATAACTGTTGATGGGCGTTAAGCTGGTGGTGCAAGAAATGGAGCATGGAAATAAATTACTCTAAATCAACGTACAGACACGTTACCACAAAGAAAAATTCAGTGCCGTCTCTTCTTTCCATATACTATTGGTGACAAGTGTTGGATAAATACTACTCAGTTTAAATACCTGGGAATAACGACAACACAAAACTTATCTTGGAGCGTACATATAGATAATCTTTGTTCAAAGTCATACGGGATGCTATGTTTCCTGACAAAAAAAAATATTAGAGGGTGCTACATGCGATGTGAGACTGAGTGCTTACAAAACTTCTGCAAGGACAGTTCTCGAGTACGTGTCAGTTGTATGGAGTCCTCACCAAAATTATTTGAAGAAACAAATAGAAACATTCAGAGGGATGTGGTGCGCTTTATATGCTTAAGATATCAAAGGTATGATTTAGTCACATAAATACTCCGTTATTCTAACCGGGACCTGTTAGAAACGCGTAGACAAACAAAAATCGATTGAAACTACTATTCCAAAATACTCCAAGGCCAAACAAACATTAGGACAGAAACGTACGTACTAGCACCTGGTAAATGGAGCTCCAGAACTAACCATAATCGGCCAATCCAAGCTTACAACGCTCCACATTGATACGTTCAGGTACTCCTTCTTCTCCAACGTAGTTGAAATGTGGAATACGTTACCGATGTGTGCTATGGAACATTACTGACCTGCCTGAATTCGAAGAAACTCTGCATGACTATGTGTACGAGTGTGCCACTTGATTCAGATGTATTCTGTGTTTGTGCATATTGTACAATTTTCTTTATTTTTCTCATTACCCTCTCTGTAAGGGCCTCCGCAAGAAGGTTGGCAGTATTGTTAAATAAATAAATAAATAAATAAATAAATAAATAAATAAATAAATAAATAAATAAATACCACGTAGCTGGACAGAACACAGGTAATGTTGTTTGCCGTCGCTTGGAGATACTCAGATTATTTTTTGCATTCCGCCGAATTACATAATTAGACTTAAGTAATTATTGAAGTTCTACAATATTATAATTCGACGAAAATTGTGAATGAGAAAATTGCAGAGCAACATGAAAAACTCTGGATAGAGCTTCCTGTTGCTCAATGTCTGATAGATAAAAGGGTTTTTCCGAGCGTGAAAGAAGCTGGCGAATGCACGCAAACTGCGTGCAGTGGCCAGTTGCGCGGCAATTTTGCGTGTATTGCGCATATATATATATATATATATATATATATATATATATATATATATATATATATATATATATATATATATATATATATATATATATATATATATATGTTACTCTGTTACGTACAGTAATATCTGGCCGTGTGCGAGTAGCAATTTTTCACACGAAATAAATACAAATCGAATAGTTACAGAAGCGAATCGATTTCAATATCGAATATTTTTCGAACAATGAACGACCGTTTTCGAAAGCCAGTTTCTGTCATTATATTGCGGTTTATGAAGAGTTGTTTATGACGCGCACAAACGGAGCATTAGGAAGAAGTAAGGAGTTTATTGGCATACGCAGGACTCTTCGGAGAGTGCGAAAGGTCGCTGGTAAATTCTGTCTCCCAGAGCACCGTAGCTTGCTCCACAATGTAACGTTTCATGTTTTGATCGTATAATATGCCCGCGAAAACGAAATTTATCCCTCTTGTGCTCCAATTTTGCGTTTGACTGCTCACAGTTGTCTGTTTGATATATTAGAAAACTAGTCGAAAGATATTCGTATTTGCGAATAGTGACGATTCGATTTGAAAACCGAATTGAATAGGACATTATTCGGTTTGTTATTTGAAAGTTTCGAATATTCGTACGCCCCTAAGTGAAATATCGAAGAAATTGGACGGCAGGATGGCGGCCGCGGTAGCCTAATTAGTGAAGCATCCCATGCGTAACGCAGAGGATGTGGGTTCGGCTCCCACCGGCCTAACTACATCCCCATTTCCTTTACCACCAGCGTAGGGTAGCAAACCGGACGCTCATCTGGTTGGTTACCCAGCCTTTCCACTCCTTTCTTTCTTTCTCTCTCTCTCTCACAGTGAAACGTAACAATTGATTTCACCTGTGTTTCTTCCGTCTTAATTGTCTCTTTCTGTGTATGGTTGTGACTAGCGAAAAACGGAACCCTTCAAATCCCCGTATATTTTAATACTATTTCTTTATCTATAGGATGCTTAGATGTTGGCTCCTTTGTATGGCGCTGGTATACGCCTTTCAAGTAATGAAGGCCCCTGCAGATATCTTCTCCCTCATGCTTTCAACTATAGTTATGTCGCAGAACTCCTGCCTTATTTTTTTCTTTATAGGAAAGATTACTTGTGTAACTTTGATCAGCGTGTACAAAAACACCTTACGCATTTCATGTAGCGTTTGTGTATCTATAGCTAAGATCTCTATGTATGCATACCGATCTATACATCTGCATATGTATGCATAATGTATACCACCACTGATAACCGTATGGATATAAAACACAGTTATGAAGTGGCAGCATTCAGAGCGTCAGACATGTACTGTACGTGCTACGTGTTAAGAAATGTAGCCGTTTATAATGAAATGAGCGCATGTTAGGCTTCTAATTGCTTCCAGAAAGCGAGGTATTCACTATCGCAAGTTCCTTGTTCGCATGGAAATCACTCATTCCGTGCTTTGAATTCGTTCACTGCGCGCCGTGGAGCCCCAAGGTTCAGAAGTTCATTGGCTTGCTCGGCCCCCGTCTCAAACTTTCGTCTATAGATGGCAGACGAGCGAGAACCCGGAAAGTTAATTAACTTTGGGTATTTTCTTTTGGTGAAATCAAAGAAGGAGCTTTTGCAGGAATGACACACGGTAATGGGAAATGAGAAACGCGACGCGGACGGCCCTCAAACGCAAGGCAGAGTGTTAAAGAGTCATCGTTGGCTTAAGAATGGCCGTGCAAGGAGCAAGTTCCCGGTTTTGTCTACAGTTGCTGACGTCCGCCGTGGGCGGGAACGAAGCTGCGGAAGTTGGCCAGGAAATCGGTGCCGATTTCCTACTGCGAACGCCGTTCGCCATTTCCGCTACGCCATCTGTACGCAGGGACTTGTCGCGCACCGCGCACGTAATTTCCGGTTCAAGACCGGCCGCATGCTACGCTTGCCCTAAAGCTTATAAACAAACAACGATAGGAACAAAATGGGCACACCCATCTAGCACAGCATCGCGTCAGTGATCAAAAGTTCGATTTGACGTAATGAATTGGAAGCGGAACGCTTAGCACAGTTAATGGGTTCAGTTAAGGCACGAGGAATACAAGCAGCCGCCCTTTGCTTCCTGCAGCTCCAGCACAGCATATCCGTGCCGTGACGTGTGAACCCACTCCGCGAGCCTTATTACGCAGATAAGTGCAATTTTTGGCGGTGACCTATACTACGAGTTTCGACGACTTTCTTTTGATGATACATCGCCAGTAGCCGTCATTCTGGGAGGGCAAAGTGATCGTTCGGAAATAATAGCATTAGTCATGATCTATATATTCCTTTCACCAGTATATCTTGTTTTTCAAACAGTTAGCCACAACGGAATGCGATAGCCAAGCCGTCCGCCTGTCAAGGACCACGCTTCACCATAAAAGGTTTCTGATTTCGGTCCGATATTATTCGAAGAAGATTCGATTTTATGCCCCTGCAGGGTACTAGTGTTGTAGAGTACAATTATTAATGTAGAACCCCCCCCCCCCCCTACACTTCTCCCATTCCCTCAGTACTAGGCTAAGGCAATCGGGGGGAAAAACAAAACAAAAACAACCACAACAAAAAAGCAGACGTCTACGACTGGGTTCTGTTGTGTGCTTAGCGGAAGAGATGTCATATGTTTGTTGGCCAATAAAGGGAGTCCGGAAAGACAGAAGCACGGAAAGACAGACAGAAACAAAAAGCAGAAGCAGACAGATACACCTTTGATCTAGCTGCATACTCCCCCCCCCCCCCCTCCCAACCCCTGCATGTCCGCATTTCCTTAGTGCTATTCAGACTTGTCGCTTACGGTAGTCATAACTAAATCTTTGCAATTTCTGTTCCTTAGCTGGTAATGAAAAAAAAAATTTCAATAGTAGCTAATGAAGAACCACAAGTGTCACCATACTAAAGGGGCATTACTTACTGTAGTTCATATTGTTGATCAAATGCTATGCGTGCATGCATGCGTGCGGAAATTTCCATTGCCTTGCTTTGTACAAATGAAAAAAAAAGAAGATAGCAAGACACGTAAGCTGCGCAGGCATCGCGTTTTAAATACGAATACCTACGTATTTGCTAAAGCGCCCACTTAGAAATTGGACTCATTAATTGTACGCTTAGTGTTTATTGCGAGAGCATTACTTGCCTTATTGCGCGACCCCGCCTTCATCAGTAGAAGTGAAGTAGTGGCGGATCAGGAAGCCCGAGGTGGTGGTATGCTACACGGTCTACCTCCAGCCTACTCCTCCGGTCGAACCCACTGTGCCCACCCGGCCGGGCTGCTCTCATGCTGCTGGGACGACCCTCTACCTTTCTCCCTCCTACCCTCTCTTTCTTTTAATCCCATCGTCCCCACCCTGCTGGCGCTGAGCCGTGCTCCCGCATGGGTTGCAGAAGATAGTGCCGGCGTTTCCTCCTGTCCCACAAGAACCACTTCGTTCTCTTCATCAGAAAGCCATGGCAGAAACGTCGTGGCAGAAAAGCGGCCCACAATTTACACCAGCTCCATCTAACTAAAAAATAAATTAATTAAAAAGTGGCCACGGTAAAGATTGGAACCTCTGCCACACCACCGCCATTGCAATCGCTTCCTAGCCGATCGCGCCAATCACTGCATCACTGTTGCACTGTTCTACGTTGCAACAGGCGACAGGGTTGAATACCTTCGAGGCTGCGTACGTGGTTAGGCTCTGCCTAGCGGGCGATTCACAAGATGGCGCACGGCGCAGTGCAAGCGCATGGCCGATTGAGCAGCGTGCCTCATCGCATGCCTCAACGTGCGTTATCTGTCTAAACACATAGACAACGTGGCGCACGTGGCGCACGATGTGAACGCCAACAGAGGCATCATACTTTGGCTCACGGAGACACGGATGAGGTCGGATGACAAAAGACAGATCACGAGGCACTCGCTCGTGTGCGCCGCTCAGCGACCCCACAACGTCGCCGCCGGCCTCGCCATACACGCCAAGCCAGGACTTCAACTACAACCCGTCCAGCTCGGAGACTGCTTCGGTGCAGACGGAGACATGTGCACTGTGCGGTTCGTCGTATCGGGACTCGTGGTTTTGTGCGTATACGTGGCGCCAAATCTGTCTCAAACGAACGCGGCAACGTTCGTGTATAGGAATGTGCCTTCTGCTCTACGATGCGGCACGTCCATGCTAGTCGTTGGAGACTTCATTCAGGACTCACGTTCAAGGCAGCAACACTAAACTAAGCAACATTTCGCCGCAACACTAAACTCTGCGACATCACTCGGCGACATACTCGACGACAAGTAATGATCTTGCATTTACGCATCGTAACACTTGCTCAGGTGCCTCTGTAGTTTTTTTTTTTGTGTGTGTGTAGTGTTGTAGGGAAAACACGGGGAAGGAGGGCGATGGAAATTCAAGACGATGAGCAAACCGAGAACAAGGTAAAAGCGGAAGCCAACGTTTCGACAAGTGGACTTGTCTTTTTCAGGGCGACATATGCTTTCCTCGGCATGGTATGTATAGGTAGGGTTCTTCTAAAGGGGAGAGCGGGTAAGCGGGTGGCTGCGGCAACGACCGAAGCTGTGTTAGCAGCGAGGGGGTAGGATTGAAAATAAAGGGGTGCTATACACACGGTCGCGTGTCAGCCCGCGTGTCAACGGCCCTGTGCATAGCACCTCTTTATTATCTACTTCGCTGGAGGTCAGCAGGCTATCGTCTCTCTGAACGAGATCATAAAAGTAGCGGAAGAAAAAACGAATACTAAAATGGAATAAATATATAAATAAAAGAAAAACAATGAAACAGAGGAATAAAAATCGCTAAGCAACCAAATGAAAACAACTAAGTGCTGTAAATTGCAAGCCTATAGCTTGAAATTTAGCATAGCGAATAGATTTTATAGCTTCCTTTGAAACATTTATGCCTATTTGTTGCAATGTCTTGAACTTATGGATAACGTATGATTCTCTGTATTTTCTTTCTCGTTCGGAACGGAAATTTGACTGTAAGATGCAAAGTTTAAGTTCCTCAAATTTATGACCTGGTCGGCTGAAATGCTCGGCGACGGCTTTGGGAAGATTTTTAGCTTTGTCCTCGCGATTTCCGCTTAACCCGACGTTCATTGATTGTCCCGTTTCACCGACATATTGTTTCTTACAGAAAGAAAATCAAGCATATACATCACATCCGAACTATTACAAATAAAGCTAGTTTTCACTTCGTGCGCGTAATCACTTGCGTCGCTGTTAATTTCAATGTCACTTTGAAGGTGCCTGCAAGTTTTGCACCTGGGGCGACAGCATGCTTTTATTACTGGGCATCATGTTGGCTGACTTTTGCGTGCACTAACAAGTCTTTAATGTTTCTATTGCGGCGATAGGCAACCCTTGGTACATTTGGGAACGCTTTTTTCAGACGCTCGTTTCTTAATGATATTGGGTGGTATTTTAGTAGTATGTTTATGTTTCGGAGGGCATTAGAATATTTTGTTATAAAGGCTGGCAGTCTGTCAGATTCTGGTGTAGGCTGTTTCTTAGCTAATTCCGACTGCCTCTCCAACCTTGACGCGGCGTCATAAGCTCTGTCGAGAGGAAATTTTGGATGGTTTCTTTCTGCTAGCGTTGCTTTAAGGTCATTTAGGTGGTAGATATAATCGTTGCCTTGGCTGCAGATTCTTCTTATTCGTTGCGCTTGCCCGACAAAAAAATTCTTGCTTGCAGTGTCGCGGGTGATGATTGTTGTAGTCTAAATATTGTTGTTGTCTATCTGTAGGCTTCCGGTAAAGTGTCGCTCTGAGTCTTTTTTTTTTATTTTCTATGCAGACCATCGTGTCAAGGAAGTAGATTTGACTAGGAGAGTGGTGAGCAGTAAATATAATACTCGGGTGAAAGCGGTTGAAATGGCTAATCAAGTCGGATAAAGCGCTTGTGCCGTATTCCCATATTATTAATATGCCGTCAATCTTACGCAGGTAGGTGCGGGTTTTTAAAGGGTAGGTTCTTATCAGGTCTGCTTCAAGCAGACTCGTGAAAATGTTGGCATACATCGGAGCGAATGATGTTCCATTGCTATAGATATATATAGTGCCAAAAGTTTGCAGGTAGTGAATAGAATAGAATTCGAAATAGTTGAGCGTGAGAACTGACCTAAGGAGCGACAGATAAATTTCAGGAGTGTGCGCTTGGGGATTGACTGCGAGGAATTTCGATACGGCTTCAATTCTTTCACTCATGGGTATGTTAGTGTAAAGGGCAGAAACATCCAAAGTGACTAGAATAGCGCGGTCGAAAAGGATTTGGTTAGCGTTGATGCCGTCGATAATTCGAAGGAAGTGCGGCGTGTCTTTAACAGAGGCCGCAAGGTGCCTCGAGCGGTCAGTCGCGCGGCAATATTGCGTGCATTTTGAGGCTTCTTTCAAGCTCGGAAAAACACTTTTATGTAGCCCGTATTGAGCAACAGAAAGCTGTATCGGGAGTTTTTTATGTCGCTGTACAATTCTCTCAGTTGCACCTTTCACCTAATTATAATATTTGAGAAGTTGATTAATTAATTAGGACCAATTGTCTAATTACGCAGAATGAAAAAATTATAATTTGAGTATATCCAATCAACGGCAAACAACATTACTTTGGTTCTGTCCAACTACGTGGCATTAGCATATTTTTTAAACTCTGGCTAATGTTAGCTGGGACACCCTGTATATATAAATAATAATAGAAAAAAGAAACATGAAGAAGTAAAAGCCGCACCGGAACTGCGCGGTCTGTTCGGTCGGCCAGTCCGCGGCCGTTTGTGGCGCTTGTTCGCGGACAAACACGAAGCAGCCTGGCGTTGACACAGAGGGGCTCCCGTGCCCACCGAGCCCAGCAAGGAGGCCGATCTCCGCAACGACCCGAATTATTTCGTCGGGATGAAAACAGACAAGGCAACGGCGCGCCATTGGCTTCGTTTTTATCGCTCCCGTGCATGACGTTAATGCGCGCAATTTAGGGGGCGTCTGGTTTGTGTACGTACGCCAACTTGATTGGCCATTTTCGACACGCGCTTTATCTGATGGCTTGTGGGAAGGCTGAGCGAGAAGGAGGGGGGAAGCTCCAGCTTAGCGCTCGTTGCAGGCACCCATGCTTGCGTGCTCCACCGCTTATAGGATGAACCATCCGCCTCCGCGTTCAGTCCCCGACGGAATTGCCGGATCGATGTACTCTTTCTTAGCCACATCGTATGGACATCTAGAAGAACACTACCCATGCCCGCCACTTCCCTTCTTCGATTTGTTTCCCTCGCGCGTGCTGCTTTGAACACGGCTAATTGGGCTTCGTTCCACTGTAACTTCCTGCCTTCATAAAGTAATGCTCTACTCGTTGCTAGCGTTTTCGTTTTTGGAAAGTAGCCTCTAAGACATGCAGAAAGAAATGTGAGTAGATACAGTCCCCATATAATTCATTCATTCATTCATTCATTCATTCATTCATTCATTCATTCATTCATTCATTCATTCATTCATTCATTCATACAAGTAGCTGCAGCGCCACAAGGTCATTATTGCAGGGGGGAGATTGTAGAGAAAAAAAACATAGGCAAGAATGAGCTGGTTACAAATCAGAAAGCCTACAGCAAAGCAGAAACGCAACGCCAAAGATGTCAGTTGCGACACCAGGTTCAAAGGCGCATTCAATTTGGAAAAAAAAAGTGAGCTCGCTACAAATCAGAAAGCATAGAGTGAGGCGCATGGTACATCACAAACCTCATAGCGATAGCAGGTTCCCAGATGCAGTTATAGCACAGAAACAGGAAAGGACGGTTTATCACACCAAGCGCAATGATATGCACTTACGACAAGTTAGACGACAACAATAGCTGAAATTCAAAAGATCCTTTACATTGAACAGAAAGCCTATTCCAGTGCGCAGAAGTATGCGGGGAAAATGAATTGTGGAAGCCATCGCTACGACAGCGCATTTCAAG
Organism: Dermacentor albipictus; assembly: GCF_038994185.2. Taxonomy (NCBI): domain Eukaryota; kingdom Metazoa; phylum Arthropoda; class Arachnida; order Ixodida; family Ixodidae; genus Dermacentor; species Dermacentor albipictus. The sequence goes on along the minus strand of NC_091821.1, from coordinate 212,462,506 downwards.
AACTGTAATCTGGGGATCGCATCACATAGAGATTAAATTGGGCGGTAAAATGGAAGAAATCTTTTTGATTTCTCTAAATCCAGAGAAAATTCGCAAGTTTGGACGCTCTCAGGATGCGTTCTGGAGGGTTTTTAATGCGTTCAAAGTTATTGTTAAGATAAGACGTTTGAGCGTCTCAAGCCGGGATGGAAAGTTACTCGAGTATTGGGTGAACTTTTGTATTATAAAGCTGCTCTTTTATATTCTTGGAGCACTTTATGAAACTTTCGTATAATGAGGTTAAGCTTTCTAGGTGGCTTTAGGAACAGACATTCAATATGTCTATTCTAGGCCAAAATTTCTGAAACTTAGTTCTCTGGATGTTGGTAATGTTGAACGCATGCATTGAAGAGGAAGTCCGTCCAAATTGTAAACTGATCGCACTGGGAGACGTTTACGGGTAAATGATACGAGTTGATGTTTAGCAGAATTCAGGGACATACGCCACTTCGTTCACCAACCAAATCACTCTGTAGGCTGCTGACATCATCATCGTTACGAACATTCCTCTAAAGGGGGCAGTCATCTACATATTATCGCATTTTTCACTGAAGACCTTATAGCATATCGTTTATATAGACAGAAAAGCAAAGACTACAAAACAGACCTCTGGGGCTCGCAAGAAGTTACAGTGACACCAGTTGACTTAACTCCGCTGTCGAAACAAGCTGTGTTCGCCTAGGCAAATAATTTCTAATCCAATCGACTATTACAGGATGAATGCAGAGAAATTCTAACTTATGTAGTAGCAAGTTATGAGGAACGGTATCCAAGGCCGGTATCCAAGTGCAAAAATATACAGTCTGCCTGAAATCCTAAGTGGAAAGAGTTAAAATAATTACGGCAGAATTCTACCCGTTGAGTATTGCAACAAAAGCCAGACCTAAATTGATGTTGAGCCTTTGAAAAGAAACTATTGCTTTGAAGGCGTTTCATCAAAGCGCTGTAAATAACGTGTTCAATTGTTTTGCAGCACACACATGCATGAGGTGCGCCTGTAGTTCTGTACTGCATTTCCAAAACCACTTTTACAATTAGGTACATCAGCTACCTTCCATTGTACTGGTAGTAAATTGCTGTGTAATGATTTATTAAACAAAACGACTAAGTGATAGCAATTTTCGGGAGAAATTGCTCGGAGTAGGTAGGACGAAATACCCTTAGGACCTCCAGCAGATTTGTTCTTTTGATTAGAAAAGAACTTGAGAACACCATTACACGTAAGCATGGGTTTAATGTCGTATTCTATTTCTCGCATATAAGACAGCGTACTAGGGTATGTGAGAGAAAAGACAGATTTAAAATATGAAATAAAAGAGCAAGCCTTCTCGTAATCAAACACTGTTCTCTCAAAGGCTCAGAAATTAGGAACTGTGGTCATCTCTTTGCTGACAATCTTAACAAATTTTCCTAATACTATAAAGTTTATTTTTAGTCTTGTATCAAGCGAAGAAATTCAATTTTGTTTATTTATATTCATTCTTTGAATAACTATGGAGCCTATGTGGCGCATTTCTTTGAAAACACAGTACTTGTGATTCTTTTTAAATATGTGGCATACAAACGGTGTTTCTTGTGTATTAATACTCGAATTTCATTATTTGCATGCAGTTTATCGTTCCGGCGTTTACTAAAGAGTTTTTAAGAAATGCATTTTTCTATTGAAAAGAAAACAAAATTTCATTTATGTTTATAGACTGGGTGAATTCGCAATAATCTGGGTAAAAACGAGAAAGTTCGCGTTATAAAGATGCACAGTTCCCTCGGTCGTAAAAAACACCTTTCATGGATGCTTGTGTGCTGATCTTGTGCAAGTCGCATTTACGCAGTCATGGTCACTGATACCGAAGATGGCTGCTATATTTTGGATCAACAACTCAGAGTTAGCGAAAACAAATTTAAAGGGCTAACAGATGCACGGTACCGTCTTGTGCTCTCGGGCGACAATTGGGTCAGGTCGTTAGATGTAATAAACTCTGAAATCTGAAAACGATAAAAATAGGGAAGCTTAGTCAGAGAACACAAATGTTTCATTTTTTCCAGTGAACAGCAGGCATATTAATGTCTCCGCCTAGACATAGTCCCAATTTAGGGTAGTTATAATGTTGACAACTCGTTAAATGATTCCGAATTAGTATAACTAGGAGGTCGGTACATGGATCCAATAGCGAAGCAACTGCCTGTGTCTAACCTTGCCACAAACAGACTCAGGATAATGTAAAGTGGTTGACTGTTCACTATCCTGAAGACATTCATAAGTGAGGATATAAAATTGGAGGGCGCTTTAGCTTCGCCTTTAAGAGTGGGACGCGATAGGATTCAAAAATCCCTGAGTGCTTCACATGCTTCCCTGCGAATGCAGCTTATGTAATCGTAATGTTTACGGGGAAACGCTGGCGGCGAACGCTACGCACGAAGGCGAGCTTTCTGGTGGAAATGCGGCCTCTTGCGTGGGCCGCACTGCAGCTGAGGCAAGCGCCACCTGGAGATGCTGCAAGGAACCGGGCGCGCCGTTTTATGGCCTTGGAGATTTGCGCGCGAAAATCTTGGAGGCAATGGCCGCTCTATGAATGCTAGAAACGCTGGAAAAGGTATTCGTGCTTTTTTTTTTAGTTTGCGCGTAACAGAATTGTTTTCTCGTATACTCCAATTACAATCCGACGCTATCATGTCGGTAGGTTGTGTATAAACTAGTCGTACTTTAAGATTTTTCTGCGTATTTTACCTTCAGAAATTCAATTAGTTCAGTAATTTTCTTGTGCCACATGCAGGGCCTGCATGGTTCGAAATTCTTTTTGCCAAAGCGACGTCCAACGCTGGATTTTCTGCAACACGGGACCCTGACGCTATCGCGTTAAAAACGCACCACCACCATGTGTACGTTTGTTGTATCAGTAAACAACGTAACCACATGAACCGCATGGGAAGACTTTCATGTTTGCAATATATTCATGTAGCCAAGACTCAGTTCCAATACTAAGTGCACTTAGACAGAGGAAAGTAAAGCAGCAAAATTCTCTACTTTATTTTTCAAGCTTTAGCAGTTCACTAACTAAATAGTAAGAGAAAGGCCACGGGTAGAGCCACGTCTTGCACCCACATGCAAGAATTCCGTTTTGAAGAATGCTTGTTTTGTAGCTATCTCTTTATTTCCGTCACTTTAGTTTGTCCGGTATTTTAGACATACGTATTCTTATCGATATACACTAAATTTAAACGCACTTTCACTGGGAGGTTTATCACTTGAGCATTATCAGTGAATGTTGAGAGCGCGCACCTGGTAGTAGGATTAAAATCCTCGTTAATTGCATATTTCTTATTCTTTAACTTTGATCGGCATAAGAAAGTTATTCTTTAACTTTAGACCTACAGAAATAGACAATAATCGGCCGGTTCTTTCCCTCAAGAAACGTTCCCAGTCTATGAGCACGTTCAATGTCTTCAGTTGTTATAGTCTGATCAAGTTCAGCTTTGAAAAAGGCCATAGCATTTTCCTAGGATTTTTTCCAGCTTTCAGTTGGACAATCAGATAGGTCATATACAATCAAGTTATTTCTACGTGACCTCTTGTTCGCATCCTCGAGGGACTCTTTAACGTCAACCAGTTTGCGCCGATTATCTGAAGAACCTTCTTTGACTGAAAGGAAATCGCTTTGGAGTACGGATACTGTGCTCTGCAATTCCTGGAGTGAAAGAACAAAAGCATTGAACTGAATTCTGGGGTTTTGCTTGCGAGAAGCATAGTTTAATTATGAAGCACGCCGTAGTGGGGGACTCCGGAATAATCTTGACCACCGGGAGATTTTTAACGTGTCCCCAATCCACAGGACAACGGGCGTTTTTGAATTTCGCCCCCATCGAAATGCGGCCGCCGTGGTCTGGATTCGATACCACGACCTCGTGCTTAGCAGCGCAACACCATAGTCGCTAAACCACTAAGCACGAAAGCAGACTTTTCACAACTTCAAGCTCGGAGAAACAGTGTGTCTACTCCTGCTCAGAAATATAAATAATGGAATTTTACGGGCTAAAACCACCATCTGACTATCAAGCACGCTGTAGGGGGGACTTCGGATTAATCTCAGCCACCTGTGGTTCTTTAACGTGCACGCAATGCACGGTACGTGGACGTTTCTGCATTGCGCCCCCATCGAAAAGCGGCCGCCGCGGACGGGATTCGATCCGACGACCTTGTGCTTAGCAGCACAACGCCAAAGCACTATGCAACCACGGCGAGTCCGTTACTCTAACTGGTGAACAATCGCATCAATGTCGTCAATACTTTCGTTATTATCACTAGTGCACGGACCAGGGCCAGGGTTTACTTCAGCATCACCAGAGAGGAGAAAAACAGTTCATCAAATGACGATTGGCCAAGGTACATATTCGCATGCAGATTTTCAAGTACTTCAATACATAGTTTTCATTGATGGCATAGTAGCCGCCGTCTTGGGGTACTAACACGTTGAGAAGCTACGTAAACTAGAAAAGTAATGGCACGATAACAGAATAGGCGCCTCTTCCACTGAGTTACAGTTTGATAAGAATGACAATCTCGTGTAAAGCAGTCGCCATCCAAAAGCACTACAATGTACTGGGAGCTGATATGGTGCACTGACGTCATCATGGTCACCATGTTTTTCTTCCAGCATGTTGAAAATCTGCGTCGGTGACGTTACATGGAAGCTATCTATAACATACAGCATATAGCATATAACATAGAATATAGCGCCTGTCCCGTCTTCTTGCTTGTGATCGTCTACAAAGCGCATCCAATTTTTCCAAATACAATGAACCAACTTGCCCAACAACGCATCCTGCTATAGCATACAGCTCCCTACAATAATTTCTAGAGGGAACTCTGCCGCTGCAATAGTTCAGCCACTGCAGAAATGATGGGAAATACATGGATTTGTCTGACCTCCGTGCTTCTGGATTCAGACGTTCTTTTGGCTTTGTTTAGTACACTTTATAGGCCTTGTCGTAAATTTTTGGGCGATCTGTACTTCTTGAAGTGCAGAAGACGCTGCGCACGATCGCTACTGATTGCAACGATTCAGCTTGTCGAGGTGGCCAAATCGAAACGTCTCAAGGCACTGGTTCGCCCGCGATAAATTAATAAGGGTGTTTTATGTCACTTGTCGTTGCATGCGTCATGGCGTGATGGTTTCAATATCACACCTCTGTGCTGGAGGCCCTGTGTTCGAGTCCCACCGTCGGACAATTTTAATAATCAGTACTTAATTATTTATTACGCAGTGCTCTGTTGCAAATGACGAGCTTACAACGTTACGAAGCCGTTCGATGCCATAAGGAGGAATTTCAGGCAAATCCATGTACTTCCCATGCTAGCTGAACCGCCTCCATTGCAGCTCCCGTAGACAACAGCGCCAGAGTTTCCTCTAACAATTATTGTATGAAACTATGACGTATAGGCTGTTCGGGCACGACACCGCTACCCACACATCGGTAGGCAAGATGCAAGATTTCGATGACAAACTTACCCGCCGTCGTTGCTTAGTGGCGTTGGCGTTACGCTGCTAATAACGGGGTCGCGGAATCAAATACCGGTCGCTGCGTCCGCATTTCGACGGGGGCGAAATTCAAAAACGGCCGTGTACTGGGAGCACATTAAAGAACTCCAGATGGTCGGATTAACCCAGAGTCCCTCATCAGGGCGGGCCTCATTGGAGAGCTTTAGAATTGGGTACCCAAAAATATGCGCAGCAAGCGCGCGTGCCCAAAACCTAAGCAAGTCTTCCGTTCGCCTTGACCGAAAAATAAAAAAAACTAGCGTGGGCCCCCCAAGCCGTCTATAGGTCGCCCTCGCAGGCAACCAAAGACGGCTTGGCTTAAAACAGCATACTTAATTCGTAGTACTAACACAGTGATTGCGTTTTATTGTCAGCCGGTTTTGCTCAAAAATGGATTCGTTCGTTTTCACTTGTAAGGAATGCTTCTCTTTTTCTTCTTCTTCTTCTTCTTTTTTTTGTTTTTGCTTTCCAGCACGTCTTTATTTTCCCCAATACAGCGTCCCGGCTGCTTGACCTAACGCTGTCTGCGTTAAACTAATTCTCAAACTCTGCTGCTCCTCTGAACCCAAGAGCAGCCTACCCAACGCGGATTGGTGACCCAGAGTCTTAGGGCCCCATTGCTAAATCTATCTATTATCATATCGTGGTTCTCGCATGTAAAACCCCAGAATCGAAAAGAAAGACTAACCTGTGCGAAAAGTCGAAGTAAACTCATGCGGACAGCGATGTCGTGCCCCAGCAGCCGTCTGTCAACGCGAAGCTTATGCATTTCTTCCGCCAGCCTAGTATCAAGGGGTACAGTTCGCATCGGCATGGCGGTTTGGCTTATTTTCATATAATCGAAAATCAAGCACGAACGTAGGCTTGACCTGTGTTTAAACGTATCTGACTGTGAATGAGTTTGGATCGAAACTAACCTGTCGCCTTCCAGAAATCGCAACGGTCTAATCATTGGCTGCATTTATCCCTTCCCATCTCGATCTATTCCTGATTTCTTGCAAGATCTTTCCACGATTCTTCATAATATTTCAGCTGAATATAAACAGATTTTAATAGTTCGTGATAATAACATTAATTTAATGGATATTGATAATAGTTCAGTAATATCATGTAGCGATTGTTTTGTTGGATTTCGGCTTGAGTCTTTAATTACTTCTCTTACTCGATTTTCCACTTCTGGAACTAATACTCTTCTTGATCACGCCTTAAGCAATATTACACCATCTCCAAGTGCAGCTTTCATTGACATTGAATTTATTGAATTCGTACAATTTATTGAATTCGTACAAGCACACATCCAACAAACTACAAGTTGGATAGCTGGAGTCACCGCGAATCACCCTAACATAGTTGCACCTGCTCGATCCGCCTCCCCACTGGCTCCGCTTAACAATGGCCAATAACCCGACCCGCTCCGAGTTTGAAGTGTGGCAGTGGAACTGTAGGGGGTTTCGAAAAAAGAAAGCACACCTCCAGCAGTTTCTAGCCTCCTCTTCTAATCTCCCAGCTGTCATTGCGCTTCAGGAAACTCACGGACTAATCAGCTTTCCAGGTTATTATGTTTATCAGAACAATAAGGTCTCCCGGCCCGATACGGCAATTCTTATGCAAAAGCACCTCACTGCCAATCACTCCCAATTCGACAGCGTCGATATAGAGCACGATTTTCTAGAAATTATTCCTCGCAAAAATAATGCACCTGGCCTTTACATTCTCAATATCTATAGTCGTCCACAAGACAAACATCACCGCTTTGACTCCCTTTTCGCTCAAGCTATTGCCGCTGCCACACACCACCCCCTCCTAATCCTTGGAGATTTCAACGCACCCAACCATTTGTGGGGTCACTCCGTTTCTACTCCTAAGGGCAGAGCCCTATGGATCCACATACAAGACCACAGACTCACATTACATAACGACATCGATGCGCCAACCAGGCTAGGCAATAGCGTAGCTAAGGACACCTCCCCCGATCTTACGCTTACACACAGAATACAACACGTCACATGGCACAACTCACAAGTTAACCTCGGTAGCGACCATTACATCATTACCATCACACTACAATTCAAACACAAACCCTTTGCACCCAAACGCCTCAGCCTTACCAATTGGGACAATTTTCGAGAGGCCCGCCAGATATCAGCTCCCACAAACATTCAAGACATTTCAGAATGGGTTCAGCAACTACACTCAGACGCCCAGATGCACACTACCACTCTGCCCCCCGAAACCGCTCTCACTACGGTTGATTCCAAGCTTCTACACATGTGGGAAGCCAAAGAGTCTCTTCTCAAACGGTGGAAGAGGCAACGGTTCAACCGAAAACTAAGACTCAGAATTGCCAAATTAGACCTTCAGATCCAGGAGTACGCCACACAACTGGCCTGCCAGCAGTGGGGCCAGGTATGTGAAAGCATGCATGACAACCTCGATAACAAGCGCACATGGCAACTCTTGCGACACTTATTAGACCCTACCACATCGCGCACACGCCACAACCATAGCATAAACAAACTGCTACATGCACACAAAAACAATCTCAACGGATTCTTCGACGACCTCCGCCATAAACATCTGCCTCCCGCTCAGAAGTATGACATGCCAAAATATACTGGCGAACCCAACGAGCTACTTAGCGCCGCTATCACGGAAGCAGAGGTTCGCCATGCCCTCGCCACCCTGCGCACAATGTCAGCACCAGGCCCCGACCTTATCAACAATAAAATACTCCGCAATTTAGACGACAACTCTGTCACAGCCATCACGGCGTACTTCAATCACTGCTTTGACACAGGCACCCTCCCTAGTTCGTGGAAAGATGCCAGGGTAATCTTTATCCCAAAGCCAAACAAACCACTCAACATTTCTAATCTCAGGCCTATATCACTAACCTCTGGTCTAGGTAAAACACTCGAACACGTCATCCTGAACCGACTTAGTAAATACATGGAGGACAACAATCTTTATCCATCAGAAATGGTAGGTTTTCGAAAATCTCTGTCATGCCAAGATATCATGCTTCGAATGAAGCATGACATCATTACACCTAATAGCAGTCTAGATACGCAAGCAATTCTCAGTCTGGACCTCCACGGAGCTTTCAATAACGTTTCACATTCCGCCATCCTCCGAGAGCTTAATCTCATTGGGGTTGGCGGAAAGACATATGACTACATATCTACCTTCCTATCCAACCGTACCGCAACGATACACATAGGCACAGAGCAATCCCTTTCATACGCTTTAGGTAGCTACGGCACGCCCCAAGGCTCAGTGCTGTCCCCTTTTCTTTTTAATCTTTCTATGATGCCGATGGCGCAAGCATTGCGGTCTATTCCCGATCTCAAGTTTTCACTCTACGCCGATGACATCACTCTTTGGATGACTGGCGGTTCCGATGGAGAGATTCAAGACACTCTACAGGCCGCAGCAGACGCCGTCGTGGCTCATGCCGGGGCTATGAATCTCACATGCTCCCCTCAAAAATCCGAGCTGCTACTTCTGCCATCCCACCGGGGGTCCGGAAAACACATGTCTAGTATAGAGGTGATCCTAAACCACATCCCCGTTACTAGAGTGGACAGGCTCCGGGTGCTCGGCTTACACATTCAAAGCAACCGGCTCAACACATATACCCTACATACACTCCACACTACAGTCGATCACACCCTGCGCCTTCTAGGGCGAGTCTCCAATAAACATGGCGGACTAAAGGAGGCCGAACTTCTCCGCTTGATTCAGGCCTTCGTTATCAGTAAGATTACATTCGCAACACCATATCTACATTTCCTTAAATCAGAATCAGATAAGATCGACACTCTTTTACGCAAAATATATAAATTCGCTCTGGGAGTCCCCATACGTACCTCCACTGATAGGCTAATGCTTACTGGAACTTTCAACACACTTACTGAACTCACAGAAGCCCACCTCACATCCCAATATAGCAGACTTTCTAACACCGCAACAGGTCGATACATTCTACAAACCCTTTCTATCACTCCGGCACCCATCATCAAGACTAAATACACCATTCCACATCACATACACGAGAACCTCTGCATCCCCCCACTTCCTAAAAACATGCACCCTGTGCATCACAAACAGCGCAGGAGGCAGCGAGCAAAGGCTCTCCAAAAACAATTCTCCACCTCTAAAGACGTGCTCTATGTCGATGCCGCCGAATATGGGAGCAGAAATCATTACGCAATATCAGTCATTAACTCTCACGGCCAGGTCGCTGCGGCCGCTTCCATTCCTGGCTCTTCCTCGGAGGAGGCGGAGGAAGCGGCCATAGCCCTGGCCCTCACAATTCCAAATTCATCAGTTATCGTTAGCGACTCCAAAGCAGCCATACATAACTTCGGAGCGGGTAGGGTCTCTAAGCCAGCCCTTTCTCTCCTCTTGGTCCATCCTTTCCACCAAACTGTGGCATTAATCTGGACTCCCGCGCATGCGGGCCTTGCCGGAAACGAGGCGGCTCATGCCAGTGCCCGAGGATTTACTGTCCGGGCTCAGGCATCACATGTGTCGGACCTCGCCACGGAGGAGGCGTCGTTTACAGCGCGGGATCGACTTATTACTTATCACGACATCTGCGCACACTACCGATTAGACCGCTTAACCTTTCCGCCACTCATGGGCAAATCCCCGCGTAGGTGTGAAATTCTGTGGCGACAGCTGCAGACTCGCACCTTTCCGTCCCCTTACCTCCTCCACCGCATTCATCCCGCCATTTACCTTTCTCCCTCTTGTAAATTCTGTGTCTCTCCCAAAGCAGACTTAAACCACATCATGTGGGGGTGCCCTAAGCACCCCCTTCCCCCTTTCCTCAAACAATTAATATCTAGTGAGGAGCAGTGGGAGGCTGCCTTGCGCAGCTCCAGGCCCGATCTTCAGGAGGCCATCCTGGAGTGGGCTGAGAGGATAAAGGAGGCCTACTTCAAGTAGTTCCTCCCCCCATCCTCTATTCCATTGCCCCCTTCCCTTTAAAGAGGGATAAATAAAGTTTTTCATCATCATCATCATCATTGACATGCCTATCACAGGTCATCTTCCCATTTTTATTACTTTCGCCACAGAAAAACCTCAGCATGACATTAGTTATTTCACTTTAAGCTTCGACCGGAATAACTTTGTTAATACAATAAGTGGCACCAAGTGGTTATCAATTAGTACTCTATGTGATCCTGAAAAGGTGCTTGAGAAATTCTGCTCATTATTTTTGAAAGCTATGTACGCTAGCACTACAACTGTCAAATGCAAAAAAAAAGTTTAAATTTCCCCGTAATTGTTGGATAACAAAAGATTTGTTAACCACCGTGCGTAAAAAAACATAATCTTTACACGAAGGCTAAAAAACAGCCGTTCAATGTAAGTCTAGCACATAGCTATAAACGATACAATACCATGTTGAACAATCTACTGAAAAAGTCAAAATGACTTTATTATGAGAAAGAAAAAATAATCCTAAGAAACAATGGCAATCTTTCAAATACTTTTCGAATACACCTTAGGCTAGTAGAACCATTGATAAAATAACTTATGTACATGAAACCTGCATTGAACCATCTTGTATAGCCAACTCATTTAGTAATTACTTCTATGAAGTGTACAGTAATAGCCCGATAGCTTCTTCCTATCCGTGTAACCGTTGCAATGATACATTCTTTTTCCCGTCTCAGCCGATGAGGTTTGTTCTGCTATAATAAATCTAAGAAACACCTGCCGAGGTCTAGATAATGTCTCTGCCTATCACTAAAAACAAGTTGCCCCTTGTATTGCGGAAATACTGAGCAGCATAATTAATCAATTTTTTTCGTGCAGTACCTTCTCCAGTTCGCTTAAGAAGGCAAAATTAATTCCTTTCTTTAAAAAAGGTGATAAATCTCTGGCGTCTAATTATCGCCCAATCTCTATTTTGTCCTCCATTAGTAAAATTATCTAGAAATTATTGCTGAAACATATAAACAGCTATTTAACAAAGTTTAACTTTTGAAATCTTGCCGATTCGGTTTCCGTCCTGGTTGTTCGAACAGCTTGGCTTTTACTGCATTAACCGATAACATAAGGTGTTCTATTGACAGGGGTAAATTTGTTGGCTCACTATTTTCAGATTTTATTAAAGCTTTTGACACTGTTAATCATACCATTTGATTTACCAAACTAGAATCTTTAGGTATAACAGGTCCAGCTTTGACTTTTCTAAAAGATTGCTTACATAACCGTGGGCAAACAGTTTGTGTAAGGGGCGCTTATCCCGACTGGAAAGTTATTAATAAAGGGCTACCACACGGCTCAATACTGGGACCTTTGTTGCTTTGCATTTGCACTAACAACTTACCTGATGTTCTTAATCTTTCTGATGCTATTCTATATGCTGATGATACCACTATTTCCATGTCAGGTAAGTCTTTAACAACCTTACTCTTTAAACTGAACAATTAAATAGCGAAAGTTGTAGAATGGGGTCAGTTAACTCATTTACTTTTAAACCCTCTCAAAGCTCAGTGCATGATATTTAAAACAAAGGGGAAGATGGCGTCGTGTATCCCCCTACTAACCCTCGGCAGTCGACTCATTCCTGCAGGGGACTATGTGTCGTTCCTTGGCATAAAATTGGATCCTAACTTGAAGTTTACTAATCATATTGCGTTTGTTAAACGAAAAACATCTTTCGGCATAAGAGCACTCATTAAATCACGTGCGTTCTTTTCAGAACACGCATTATTATCTTTATACTTTGCGTTCATTCATAGTCCTATAATCTATGGTATTGCTTCCTGGGGAAACACATGTAACTGCTACCTCTCTTCTGTTCAACGCATACAGAACCAGGCTATTCGCATAATCACCAACAGTTCCTTTTACTCAAATTCTCTCCCGCTACTCCAAGCTAACTTTATACTACGTGTATCTGGTTTGTGTAAGTATAATTCAAGTATTCTCTGTTTTAAATTACTTATCAAGCAGCTTGCTTACGAATTTGTGGACTAGATATTACTTACTAATATCAACCAAACTACACTGTAAATAAGCTGTTAGTTTAAAGAAAATTTACAAAAATTTTGTGACACGCAAAATAAATTTTCTGTGAATGCTCTATGGCAGAGGTCTGTTAAAAGAAAAAAAAAACAGATATTTTTGGTTCTTTTTTTTATCTCTAGCCTACTAATCGAGTCAAAACAAAAACAGAACCGTTTTAAATTTCTTTTTGGGTACTAGGCGCGAACACACACAGAAACAAGAAAGGAGACGGGACAGGGCGCCTTATTGTAATTATTGTCACTGCATAAAAATTATAAAATGAAATTTGAGAGTTTTTTTCTTTTGATACATGCCGTTTTTTGCATATACCACGCATGACGGGCTCTTTGCGGTACTGCTTTGATACCCCGGGCCATAATCAAAATGGCTGCTCTTCGAGTCAACGCATGTCGGCACTGCCCCGCTTTTGTTTTCGAAAATCGTAAGAGGTGAGTGGTTTTCTTTTTAAGTACATTACAAACAGTGCACGACGTATTCTTTTACCCAGTATTTTCCGCGTGTTCATCACATAGAACAGGACTACGATGTAGCCCAAAAGAAAGATTCAGGCGGACACTGGCAAAATTTAGCAGCTACGTGTTCCGACATTTCAGCGTACGTTGCACTTTGTGACGTAACGTGGCATTTGGGTAATAAATTTAGCTTTAGTTTTTTGTTATAGCACACGTAAGGGCTAGCCAGTGGGATTGACAAATGTATTATTGTCTATTCCTGCCTTTTCGGAATGTACTTGTCTTTGATGTTGCTGCGTGAAAAAAAAAAAGCACGCGTGAGCTCTCAACAAAGCTTACTCCCCCACGTTAGCTCTTAGCTACGATCAAGTGTTTATTGAAGTGACCGAAAAATTCCACTTTTTTCTGTTGTGTAATATTTTATTTGTTTTGATACTGGCATATGAGCCCGCCGCATATGAGGGCACATGGTATCCAGTATTGATTTCGTTGCTTCTTTAGCTGCGGTTCCACTGTTTTACTGCGTTACCATTGGGAAATGATTTCGCCTGTGAATAAGTCGCTTCATTTTGAAGATAGCGGGAACACAGGACTGAGTGGATTTGTGTATACTATCTCCGCATTTTAAAAGCACAGCGCGGAAGGTGTTAGTACCCGAGCCACGAAGATATGCTGTCGTCACGCTCGTGGCCACGAAGAATGGCTCGCAGGTTGTCTGCTAGCCTCACTTCCTGACTCTGATAAAGAATAGCTAAATATATGAATGATGGACTGCAAAAATCAGAAACAAACGGTCCAGATTTGCATAAGTTCAAATGCAGCAACACATCTAGTAAAAAAAAATTAAAAGGCAGCATGTGTCATTGTTTCACGCAATTAATACATTACAGTTAACGTAATGTGTCCACTGCTTTAAATTATCACGACTATTTTCTACCTTGCGCCATTCTGGTAGACAAAGTTACGAAAATAGTTGACCTGTGATTTTTTTGTGACCGCGCGTTTCGCGACAGGGGGAAACTGACAGAGGCAGCACCGGAGGGAAGGGAGGGCGGCTTCGACTCCCCCAACAGGAGCGTACTTAGCTTGCGGGACCACCCGCCGTATCTTGAAAGTGATCTGCAGACGGCTCGTGCCTTTGTGAGCGCTGCGTTCTCGCCGCTCTTGCGTTGAAGCGATAGACCGCACGAAGGTCACTTCGCTCGCTGCTGCTGCCGCACTTGCTCGCACCAGCGTTTTGTCAGCGAGTGTCCGCGCTCATATAGTGTGATGTGTTCGTGTTTGCTTGTGCGCGCTGACACCGTGCTTGTTGATTCAGTTAGTAATCGAATGTTTCCAAGTTTATACTGCTGGTAAAACTAGTCTTCTTAATTCGTGTGAGTGTCTACTAATTTGCTATCGCAACCGATGCTTCGCCTTGCGGGCGTAAGTGCGGCTTTTTTTTTTAGTTCGCAAAATATATAGCACAATATGCGCATATAGCACAATTTGGCCTATTAATATAAATTACATGAAGAAGTGGACTTTACTTGATCGGCAGATTGCAATGTTCAGGTTGGTAATTAAAACGATTACCTGATTAACTTCATAAGTGTTCGATTTGAAGCATATGTACTGATTCCGAAATTGTGGCCAAAAAATTGTCGAGTCGTTGCGTCACTTCTCCACTGATCGTATTCAATTCCCCAATTTCAACATGTGCCCTTAAATGAACTGTAAGATCAGTTTAGAATAGTTATAGAAGAGCGAATCATGACAGAATGTGCACATTTGTTTTTGATATCACGTTCTAACTGGTTGCGTGGTTTAAAAAATGTTTCAACCCTAGTTGCACAAACGGTATGTTAATATTGTCATGAATAGGTGACACGCATAAAAACAACCGACAAAACGACAAAGATAGTGGGAGGGTTGTAATTACAACTGTAGCTGAACCGCTGGAGACCAACCTGAGATCTTTTTCTTTAATTGTCTTCATTGACGGTTGTTCCTTTAAAATGAAACAATAATCGTTCTGAATGTGCCGCCTTTTGTATGCTTAACCCTACTTAAAAAAGAAAACCACAGACGCCCCAATTAACCTGAGTTTCACCCATCCTCTAGCTTAGTGCGTACTGGCAGTAATAAAATGAAGCTTGTCACTGCAATGTTCTGTTTAGGCTTCTACATTTTTGAAACAAACCACGACCACCAACGTGGAGTTGTGCGTGCGTGTGCATGTATGTGTTGCGTACGTGTTGTGTGCTTGTGTGTAGTGTGTGTCGCGGGTTGGAGCGAAGGGCGTGTACATTTTGTCCCATGGTGAGTGCTCTTTGTTTCAAAGTGTGTAGTCCTCTGGCTGATATAAACATTATTTCCAAGTGGCATCCCACACGGTACTGACATACGCACACAATGCAGTGCTTTGATGACCACTCATCCCCCAAAGAAGTATTGTGCTTGAGTGCTTCACTGAGCTCTCCACAATCATGGTACAGCCATATGTATATTAAAGCATCACTATTGTTTTCAGGTCAGTCACAGCATGACACCCTGAGAGAGGAACCAAGGTCCAGCGCCCAAACAAGCATCACGGCCTTGCACCAAAAGTTGTCTCCATAATTAGCTGTCTTCACGATTAAGTCTTAAGGCAAAAGTATTGATGAACGTAATGCCGCGGCCACTTTGAGTTTTTTTTTCAGCACCATTATGGTTTGATATGTAAGCTGGTTCTCTTGCACTGCAGTAAGAAGTTGGCTGTTTCTGTTTTGTTTTCATGTAGCCGGTTTATCCATCAATTGTTGCTTTGAAGTAAAACATTTTTCTATTTTTGTACGAAACGAACTGTGGCTTGGCCCTTTTGGTAGCACCATTTACCAGTGTTAGTGCTGCCACCTGCTCTTGTGACGCATGACTCCGTGAAATATCTGGTTCCCTGGTTCATAAAAAAAAACCGCCACCGTGGCTAAGCGGCTATGGTATAGGGCGGCTGAGCACAAGTCGCGGGATTGAATCCCGGCAGCGGCGGCCGCATTTTGATGGGGGCGAAATGCAAAAACGCCCGCGCCCCGTGCACTGAGGCCACGTTAAACATCCCCAGCTGGTAAAAATTATTCCGGAGTCCCCCACTACGACATGCCTCACAATAATATCGTGGTTTTGGCAGGCAACACCCCAGAATTCAATCACAGAGAAGAGGAAAAACAAGCGTCAGAGTGAAATTAAATTAAACAAATTTCAGGTGAGAACAGTTTTGCTATTTTGCGACTCGGCTACGATGGTCAAACTAATGCCTGACTTTCCACAACAGTTCCTTTTTACATCAAAAAGGCATTCGATTGTATCTGGAGTTTGAAAATACGCACATCTCTTCAACGTGCACTTAACAATATATTGACACTGTGACATAATGCACACCGACCATTATGCCTCATACACAGTGCACTCCCATCGTGATGCTATTGTGTGTCGCAAATTTTTGCCTGAATACATGTCGTGACTAATTCAAAATAAATTTACTGACGGGGTCCGAGAAGTTCCGTAACTTGACCATCAGTGCCTATTATACACGAAGATGTGCGTATTTATTTACTTCGCTTGCCTTGCTTTGAAAGGGCATTTACTTTTTCCTGTTCTTCCTTCTCTACGTACGCGTGCGATCCAATGCAAGCGGAAGCTTGTCTGTAGCCTGGGAAATTTACTTTTAAGCTGTTATAATACCTTGAGGAAAAGCCATGCTGCTTGATTTCTGAACCTAGTGAGCATAAGCTGTTCTATTAGTATACATGTTTTCACGGTTATCTGTCCAGTGATGTTTTGGTGTAAAATAAAATAAAAATTAACTTTCTTCTACAATGCCCTAAATTACAATTGATTTCTTACAGCTACTGAAAGAAAAAGTGTTGACCATATTTAACAGCAGCTCAAGAAAATTGAGCAAAGTGAAAACAGAGATAGACACAAGTGCTACTTGTTACAATTGTCTTCTTGCGCTTCAGTTTCTATTTCCATCTTGAGTTTCCAGCTTTCAGCACACACCCTAATTTTCGTTTTGAGACCAGAGAAAGAGAGAGAGGCAAAACGAGAGGAAATACAGCGAGATTAGCCAGTGTAAGTTCTGGCTGGTTACCCTGTGCTGGGGAAAAGTGTGAAGGGAATAAAAGGAGAAAGAAGAAAAGAAAACTGAGAAAAAGTCACACAGTAACGCGATGCTACGCGCTACAACATTCAAAGACAGTCGCACGATTCACAGGTCCTTAAGAACTTCAGGAAAGCCCTTAAGGCCTTGAGTGCCGAAGCCCGTCTGGGCCAGTGTCCTAGACCTTTTTCTTATGTGAAGCGGCGGTTCTCTAGTTTTTTCGAGCACGGTCACGACCACTTTTCTTGGCACATTGTAACGGGGACAGTCACAGAAGAGATGCTCGATCGTCTCCTAGCAGCGGCAGGTGTCGCAAGTATGGCTGTCGGCCATTCCAACGCGGAAAGAATAGGCATTCGTGAATGCCACGCCGAGCCACAGGCGGTACAGAAGTGTTGCTTCCGCGCGTGGTACCCCTGGTGGAAGACGAAGTTGCAGACGTGGATTCAGTCTGTGGTGACGCGCGTCCGTGAATTCACTGGTGTTTCACAGAGTCTCCGTAAACTCGCGCTCGAGAGAGCGAAGACTTGTGGGTGCATCTGTTCTTGACAGTGGTATTGGTATCATATGGACACCATCGTGGGCCGATCGGGCAGCGTCATCCGCACTGTGATTTCCCGAAATTGTGCAGTAACCCGGCATCCACTGGTAGATGATGCTGTGCCCCTTGTCGATTGCCTGATGGTGGAGTAGTCGGATGTCTGTGACTAATTGCACGTTAGGTCCGTGGTTGAAAGGGGACAGCAGACACTGCAGAGCTGCGTTCGAGTCACAAAATGAATGTGATGATTTGTGACCAACTCCAGAGCAGCACACATAGCTGCGAGTTCTGCAACCGTCGATGCTATAATGTGAGACGCCTTAATTTTGATGGTAACAGATTTTGCAGAAATTACCACTGCTCCAGCTGAACATTTAGAGGAGACAGAACCGTCCGTGTAAACGTGGATGTTTTCTTTGTGCTTTTCATGTAGGAATGAAACCACGGTTTGTTTCAGGGCAAAGATGACATCTCCGTTTTCTTTCTGATGCGGGGAATGACAAGAAGGGCCTGGAGTGGATGCAGGCACCAGAGCGGTAGAGATGGCCGGGCTGCAGGCGTGAAGTTTGATGGTAAAGTTCGATGGTTGGCGGCAGTAATCCTGCTAAACGCTGAACGGGTGTAATGTAAACGAATGTAACGCTGAACGCTGAAACGCTGAACGAGTGTAACGAATGTAACACAGAAACAACTTGTTAAATAACAGAAAAAGGTAAAGTAGAAAACGGAGGTTTACAGGAACTTTCTGGCAAGGCAGCTGACAGAAAATTTGTTTTATAAGGAAAATGTTTTACAGTGTAGGTTTGCGCATGATTTCAACTTTTTACTACCTAAGTGCAACACCAACTACGGAAAAATGAGATCCTCGTTTTCAGCTTAAAGAATATGGAATGGCCTACCGCCTTCACTTAAACTCACGTCATCTTCGAATGTATTCAAACATGAATTAAAATGTTTTATTTTTTGTAAATAGTTTCATGCCCTATAACATGTTCTTCTGTATAATTATGCTTTTTGATATATATACTATTTTGGTTGTTTTCTTTTACCAATGTACTCCATTACGCGCGTTCCTTTCTGTTCTTTGTACGTCTTGAATTTTGCTGCTTTGAACCACGTTTTGTGTACATTTTTTTTCTTTTTAAAAACGAGGGTCCCGTTTCAGTCATTGACTTTGGGACCCTCGTCTTATTTATTGCTATTGAATGGAGAATGATCTGAAACTGGTGTAGGTCGTTGCCAGACCAGATGCGTGAATGAGTCCAAACATGGCGCGTGTTCACTGAATTCTGGGAAAAGCGAGGCGCCCACGGTATCACACGTGTCCATGCACGACGTAGTAGCTGAACGCAGTGGCAGGCTCCCGTCCAGATCAGTGTGACTGTCGCCGGGCAACGGAATCAGCAGTGCTCCGAAAAGAACCCGCGCGAAAAAGCTCGAGGTGAGCTCACGTCGCCATCGATGTCACACTCCCACAGAATGGATGAGCCTTTAGTGCTAGATAAGAGATTGCTGTTATTTGCAGTATTCTTGGGGCTTCCGTTTGAAATGTGTGAATATATTCTGTTGAATCTTAACGTTCCGCTTTTTTGGACGTCCTACATTTAAAGTTACGTAAATTTTTCTCCTGGTGGGTTGGGACGGGTGGCTAAAAGCCCTGACAAGGGAACCGAAAACAATGTCTGATTACGTACTAGTCATTTCTCGGCTTTTTAAAGCCATCCTTCCTTCCGATAATGTCCACTTGGTATAACCCAGGCGCGAAAGTTGTCATGCTTATGAAAGAGAATCTTGTTCTCAGAAAATAGGGCTTCTGACAACGAACAGCGTCGAGTCTGTAAAACAATCCTCGCCGGGAGCGCGTGTGTAAAAATTTGTCTTTTATACTTAGTTCCACAACTTTCGTGGTACGTGCTCTACCTTAGCAT
The DNA here is from genome assembly GCF_038994185.2 of Dermacentor albipictus. Lineage (NCBI taxonomy): Eukaryota > Metazoa > Arthropoda > Arachnida > Ixodida > Ixodidae > Dermacentor > Dermacentor albipictus. Next base: position 212,442,845 of record NC_091821.1, on the reverse strand, counting down.
GTAATGTTGAAATCTTGCAACCGTCTATTGCTGTTAATTGCACGTCGTCTGCAGGGGAAATACGTATAAAATATTTCAGGAAGAGTGATACAGAAGCGAACAGAACCAAGATGGATTGTCGATTTCGAAACCGTCTGATGTTCTCGAAAAGATCTAAAAAGCATATTTATACTACCTCGAGCTACGAAGGTCATTTGATGTCTTTATTTTTGTCTATGTTATGTGATTATTCTTCTTCCTTTTTTCTTACATGAAAGACATGCCTATAGGCGCAATGTAATTTCGCCTCTTCGCAAGCTTTTAAGGCAGTTGTCGGTGTATTAGCATAAAGCAAATCGTGCGGAGGTGGCCTTCCCATGGATTCTAAAACAAATCCAAACGAATGTGCAACGGCTGAAGCTGCTGTTACGGATTATGAAAGTACGCACAAGAGGTTCCAAGGCCTCTTTTTCTGCTTCAAAAATTAATCTGAATTGGCGCCCTTCGCTGTATTCTTACATTAAATAATCGGATATGCATAAAAACATGTCTTGCTTCGGTCTCGGGTTCCTGACATTGCCGATTTTCTTACATTTGCTTCGAATTCGCTTTAATTTTAGCGATCAAATTGCTGTCTTTCTGCAGGGTCACAAAAAATACAGATAAGAACACCACTTGCTTCAACAAAAGAAACGAACATTACTTGCGCCTACAAAACTGGAAACTTAAGGTGCGTTCGCTTCTTTCCTTTACTTTTCTCATCCATGGTAAAACTTCCGCTTTGAGAGTTTAAGGATATGATTTATTCTGCACATACGTAATCACGCATAGCAGATTAGCATACTCAGTAATTCGGGAAATCTCATTTGGTCCGCCTCGTTTAGACAGCGTCAGGGCCAAAAATGATGCACTGGTGCCTGAACGATACGTGTGACCTCACGTTACCGCCGCTTGTACGAACCGCTTTTTGGCACACACACACACATAAAAAAAGAATGGTTCACATTTACATTTCCTCTCTAAATCTTGAGACTCCGTTTAGATAGGTGCATTTTCGGACACGCTCATAAGACATTTCGGGAGCCACTTTTTTTCTATACCCTAAAGGGTGACTGGCAAATTCTAGCTTATGAAGTAGTTTTGCATTGATCGTGTTTCTTTATGCAGGGATAGCTCCAAAGCTTCGTGACTTCCGTATATTCCCACAGCTACTGTAATTACCCCACTTTTTTCTCAGACTCTTGACACAGGGCTGGTCTTACACGAGTCGGGCGTATGACTACTTACTCAAACCACCGACGCCGTCGTGAATAATATACAGAATAATGCAGACACTGGCTACACACTAGACACGCGTTTATTCAAGTTTTACCACGACTGATAAAGTTACACACGCACGCGCGGCAGCTGTCCGAACATGGCATTAATGCATGCAATGTGGCCGGTAGCTGTGGTGAAACATTTTTTTTTTCTTCAAACTTGTGGCCTCGAAAGTTGGGGGTGTGGAATGGCATGTAATGTCGGGCAGCGAAAACAGGGACACAATAATAAACGAGATACAGACACAAGCGCTTGTATCAGTGTTTTCACTGCGCTGCCATACATGCCATTCCATGACGATGACGAGAAGCCCACATCGCCAACTTCGTTGACGTCGTTTCTAGTACACCATGCTCTTTTCAATGTGTTCCTTGGGAATGAGGTTCTTACACGAGTAAATACGCTACGTTGTGACGACGCGTACGCGAAGTGCCACGCCAATAAAAATGCTGCAGTCTAGTTCGAGTTTGTGACCGAAAACGCGAAGTTTGGCGCAAGACTGACGCGAGTTTGAAGACTTCGTGGCACGAGAAAAGCGTGGATGCAAAACACCGGGCTAATAATTGGCGTTTCTGTGGGGGCCTTTTGATAGACTTTCAATTTTGGCGGCGCAGCAGCAGTCTTGTATATTATGAACTTCTGAAACTTTAGTGATAAATTCATCTCTGCGCTGAACTTTTTCTGCTTAAATTATTTTGGAATTAGTGCCCGCGCTCGAATAGATTTCTCTCCGTGCATGTATACTGCAGTGGGGTAAGGAAGGGGAAAAGCTACATACAGAGCAAACATGACGTAATTCCTGGCGCTACACATATACTTGTAGTCAGACACAGCTTATGAGGCCAGCAGAAAGCGCCATATATCCAGGCTTAGACTTATTTGTGGGGCTATCGTTAGTAGCCTGGAAAGCATGAGTCTAGCACTAAAAGAGTCTGCTCTAGACATTAAGGCCAATCTAATGGCGTGCACCATCACTCCGCATGTGATGGTGCAACGCCAGCTATGTGTATATACAACGCCAGCCATGTGTATAAGGATTGGCAGAGATCAGCACACCAAACGGGACGTAGAATCAATAAATTTAGTGACTCCAACAATCAGCAAGGGCGGCTTTGACGCTGTGGAGGCACACTTAGCGAATTAGATAAGAGTAGAAGATCTTTGTCAAAGGACGCAGACAACCAATGGTGTCCACTATTTATTATTATTTTTTCAGCTTTGTCTGTTCACCACGAAGGTGTTAACGGAAGCACCGTGCGACCTGTGCTGCCATAATGTGAATCATTGTCTTCTGGTATTCGAACTCGTAAATAGCAGGGAAAAAGAAGAAGTTCCGTGAACCACAGTCGTTCTAGCAAAACTAAGTTGAACAGTAAAACTACGGCTCTTTTTTTGTGGGGCTGGAAGGAAAAGCACCTTCAATTTTTAAAGCGTTCATATTTGCATGAAATGCTGTATTTCTGAATCGCAAGGCCGGCATACACTGGTGTCAGGGAAGTGGCGTACGCTGTAGGTGGTCTTGCTCGTCTGTGGTGGCTGTAAATCTATGCTACTTCCACGTGGCTCGCAATATTCGATGCGCTGCTTCTGTCACTAGGAGGCGCCCTTGACAGGACGCCGGCGGGAAACGGGCCAGACAGTGCCGTCAGCAGCAGCGTAGCCAAGAGGTGGCACACCGAACATACCGAACACACCGAACACCCAGCGCTCCAAGTCGGCGTAAAAGAATTTTTAGAACAGCGGTACCCACCCAGACCCGCATCTTACAGTGATCCATGCCTTCCTTGACAGCGACAATTTGATTTGAGCTACGCATTATTTGCATTTCACAAGTTGCCTGTACGTCAGTATCCGCGATGAACGCGAGCTGAAAAAAAATATTGAATTCCTCAGCAATCAAAGATGGATTATTGCAATTGCTGTCTGGTACCCGACAAATACCTCCAAAACGTCCGTGGCGCATTATGCCTAAGAGTCGAGGCACCCAAAGATGGAAGAATAGGAGTGGTTAAATCAATTTCGTGACGACTAAACTCTGCTTTGAAGGTCCTTCTTTGAAAGGTAAAAATATTCCAAGGAGTCTTTCTCCGTTTAACTAGCGTTTTCTTCTCTTTTCTTTTCATTTTTCTCTGTGCTCCGTTTCATTCCTGTATTGGCCGTTTCAACGTCTGTGTGTTTTAAAGGTTTCTTCTCTTTCACTTTTCAATTTCATCATCATCGTCAGCCTATTTTATGTCCACTGCAGGGCGAAGGCATCTCCCTGCGATCTCCAATTTCCCTGGTCCTGCGCCTGCAAATTTCTTAGTTTCATCACTCCACCTAGTCTTCTGCTGTCCTCTATACTACGCTTCCCTTCTCTTGGCACCCATTCTGTAGCCCTTTTCGGCAACCGGTTATCTAACCTACACATTACATGACCTGCCTATCTCCGTTACTTTCTCTTAATGTCAATTAGAATATCGGCTATCACCGCTTGCTCTCTGATCCACCACCGCTCTCTTTCTGTCTCTTAAAGTTATGCCTAGGATTCTTCGTTCCATCCCTCTTTGAGTGGTCCTTAACTTGTTCTCAAGCTTCTTTGTCAGTATCCAAGTTTCTGCTCCCTGTTAGCCCCGGCAGAATGTACTGATTGAACACTTTTCTTTAATGATAATGGCAAGCTTCCAGTCAGGATCTGACAATGTCTGCCGTATGCCCTCCAACCCTTTTTTATTCTTCTGCAAATTTTCTTCTCATCATCAGTGTTCCCTGTGAGTAACTGACCTACCCCCTTAAAACAGTTGTACCCTTTGGGGCGTATATTTGTCCCACAACAATAATCGTCATCTTCCTTGCTTGCGCTTCCTTTCTTGAAAAGGCTGCGCTCGCTACTTTCATGTCGAGAATGCTATGTCACGCTGACAACGCGCATTCCGTTCGTGACTTGGAAGTACCGGGCTCGGACCGTTAAAGAAAGGAAATGCGGGCAAGACAGATGGCGATTATTGTTGTGGGAGAAGATACGCCCCAAAGGGTATAAACTTTTTAAGAGTGTAGGTAAACGTACTCCTCCACAAAATCTAAAGGCTGACTGGTGATCCTTGTTCCCTTGCCCGGCTATTGATCATTATCTTTGTCTTTGCATATTAATTTTCAATCCCACTCTTATACTCTCTCTGTTAAGGTTATCAATCATTTGTTGTAACTCGTCCCCAGTGTTGCTGAACAGGGCAATGTCATGTGCAAATTGAAGGCTGCTGAGATATTCGCCGTTGATCCTCACTCCTAAGCATTCCCAGTTTAATAGCTTGAATACTTCTTGCAAGCACGCAGTGCATAGCATTGAAAAGATTGTGTCGCCTTGTCTGACCCATTTCTTTATAGATATCTCACTACTTTTCTTGTGAAGAATTAAGGTAGCTCTGGAATCTGTGTAGATCTTTTTCAAGACATTTACGTAAGCGTCCTGTATCTCTTGATTACGTAATGCCTCTAGAACTGCTGGTGTCTCTACTGAATCAAATTTCTTTTCCTAATCTATGAAAGCCATATAGAGAGGCTGCTTGTACTCTGCGGATTTGTCGATTACCTGATTGATGACATGGACATAATCCACTGTAGAGTATCTTTTCCTGAAGCCAGCCTGTTCCCTTGGTTGACTGAAATCCAGTGTCGCTCTTATTCTATTGGAGATCGTCTTGACGAATATATTGTATAATACTAGAAGTAAGATAATGGGCGTATAATTTTTCAATTCTTTAGCGTCTCCCTTTTTCTGGATTAGTATAATGTTGACATTATTCCAGTTCTCTGGGACCCTTGTAGTCGATAGACAGTTCGTATAAAGGGCCACCAGTTTTTCAAACATGATGTCTCCTCCATCTTTGATTAAATCGGCTGCTATTCCATCTTGTCCTGCCGCTTTTCCCCGTTTGCCGGGGACATGGCCATTCGTCAGCACTGTATAAGCCTCACCAGTTCTTCTAACCTCACTGCCAATGATATTCCAAATAATGCCTGATAGTTCCTCGAAGAGTCCTGCTAAGCTACCTTCACTCGAGAGAGTTCGGGTGTTAAACGTTGCCAGGGTCTGTTTCCTTATCAATTTACTCCCCCCTTTACCAGGTTCTAGCCATCAATTACCAACTGTGAGCTAGATAATGTTTCTAAGAAAATGATTAATCACCACTGGAGATGATAAATAGCATGAATGACGAGCGCATGGCGTTGAGATACAGCAGCGAGTTTTGGTGCATTTCTCACAATGGACTAACTAGTTTATATAAAAGTTGTTTTATGTGACAATGAACGTGGGGGAGGAATACAGAACGTATGGAGGAATAAGACATCCTATGCGCATAGAGACCGTATGTTAGTCGTCACCTAATTCGCCAGTTTGCCTGCGTATTAGCAGTTTTGTACGTGCCGCGTCAGAAGTAATTTGTTGTCCGTACAGCGAATTGCATTTGCTATGCATTAATTGATCTTTTAGATTTTTTCTTACTATAGTTGGTATTAAATTGCTTATTTTGCTCCGCAATAGATTATTCACAGAAGATTCAAACAACGACACACCTTCGAGCACATGAATTTAGTGCCAAGCAGTGATGCCAGTAGGGCCATTTCTTGCCGGACCTCACAACAATAACTTTCCACGAAAGCTGCATGTTGAAATGTGCATGTTTCCGAGGTCAACTAGGTCCTATTTAAAAACTTTTCCAAAGACATCATAGGGAGAAATGTCAGAAGTTTGTAAATAGCAGAAGCCTGACGTGACGAGGTTACGAAATGAAGATCGCGGAGACTTCGCGATGCCGGCTGCGGGACCTGCTTGCAGCGTTTTTGTTGCCCCAGAACAACATAGCTGAAAACTATATAAAAAACACGAAACGTTCAATATGCAACATCACCTAGAAGAGTGGCCAAGAAATTCAGCTGCAACGCTTGCGCGCTGGAGGCATCAGGAATATGAGACGCCACGCTGTTTCTTTTTTATCTAAAAAAACTCGTGTGAGCTCTCAATATTAAAATAATGTTAGGGTAAGCTAAGAGTGATACCTTAGCTCACAAACTAGGTGCAAATGATGATGATTAAGCGGGGTTAATGTTAAGTAGGAACCGGTAGATAAAGGACAGACACAGCTGGAGTCGATGAACAGTTTGTACGTCTCTCGGTAAGTTAACAAGGTCTGGATTTTAGTCCGGGGTACATCGCATACAGGATAAATCATTTCTCTGTATCTTAGCAAACTGTGTCTGCACCTGTAGCAAACCGGGTGCTCGTCTGGTTGACCTCCCCGCCTTTCCTGTCCTTGCTCTCTCTCTCTCTCGTACTATAGGTTGTCAAGGATAATACCGTGGAAAGTTCCTTTAAGATGTATACCTTATGCCATAGCGGGACGCAATGAACATGCCGCCATGTCCACGTGCCTGTATTGCCATTTTGTCTGCCTGATAGTTTCCGGATAATCCAATGTGGCAAGGTATCCACAGAAGAACAATGTCATCTCCCCGAGACGCTTCGCAGTGCAAATGTTGCGCGATTGGATTAATAATGTCACCGTATGAGGCATTCACGCGGATGACGCACAGAAGGCATAACGCAGATTTTGAGCCCAAGCAGACTGCCTCTTTGTCAGGCGCATTCATTCCGGCAGTTCTTTGCTGTCAGTGAGGCATAGATTTGCCGTAGTCAATTTCGTCGAGCGGTAAATCTTGCAGTGATGTTCTATACTAAAGTTTGGAATGACAATGGCGCACACCCAACTATTTTGAACACAAGAACCATCTTTGCAAATATACTTTGTCTACATGCTACTCATAAAGTTGAAGTAAAATGAGTGTACAGCAAGCAACCAAGGAAGTACAGATGCCTTTATGCATTTTTGTGTATACGAGTAGCTTTATTATAGCTGCAGATTGCAATAACGTTTGTAAACAGGATCACCTGCTTGATATCAGGGCAGTTGAGAATGTAGACGGGTTATTGGATAGTGTTATTACTTTTATGCTGCGTAAAGATGCCAAAAAAGTGGTGGTTGGTTTTTTGTCCAACCACGGCTGCAGGTGGCTATCATATGACTGCCACGACCAGCGTACTTAAGGTGGCCTACATTTCACCAAACCAGACACCAAGACTCATCGGAATTATCAAGTGTACCTTGTTCTCCACCGGATGTGACAATCCTTGCAGCACAGGTAACAAGTATCTTGATGTGGACCGTACCAAAGCCACATGGAGAATAAGCAAGGTACGCGTAGCGCCCCTACGTGTGCGAGCCAAGTATTGGAAAAGACGCACCACATTATTCCCTTTTCTATTCACCATCTTCAAATGTGAACATGTCCCACATCTATAAAGCAATACTCCAAGAAAGCGGCAGCTTTTGACCATTGTTAGTGGATGGCTGTTAATGCATATGTTGAAACGGATTTAACGCTTCACAGTAAATAAGGTTGCAACACTGATTTTTTAGCGGACAGGTTCATGCTACGCTCATGCTACACGAATAAAATCGTTTACTGCCGTTAATCTGGCCTGTAGTGATTGTTGTTTCACTTTGATCGTATATACCGATGTCCAGACGTAGGTATCGTTCTGTGCTTGAAAAAGGGACTACATTTATTAATAAAAGAAAACAAGGACTCGTGCCCGACTTTCGTAAAATACTGCACCTGGTGTGGCAGCGGTTCGAAGATACCAGTACATTTGTTCATAATTCAATAGATTAAAACTAGACATCTACTTGAATCTCTCTGATGCCTAAAATGATCACATTCCTCGTTTTATGTCATATTCCACTAGAGCAGTTGCCAAATAATGCTTCTCGCAGATAAACAACAGCAGCAACAACAACAGAGAGTCAATTAGGGTGCTCTACCCTTATTAATCATTTGGCTGAGCCTGGAATGCCAGAAAAAACGCCCAGCACAGGAACGTTCCTTTAAAGGAATCCTGTCATAAAAGCCACGTATTGCAACCTAAAATTTTAAACAGCATATGAAATAAAAATGTAGCCGCGTCTATAACCGGCTGCAATAATAAGCAAAATGACTTTCTAAGGTGCACCGCACGAAATGTCCATATATAGAAAGGTGCCAAAATGTGCACAAAACTGATTAGACTTTTGCACAATAACGTGGACGAACGATTAAATGCTCAAAACGTCTTACAAATACAAAACGAACATTCCAAGGTCAGCAGCACGTAGCATTTCACAAATCTATGAAGTGCTGCAGTGCCGGAAGCCAACTTTGCAGATACGTATTTTGCGAAAGGAAGCTAGTCATGAGTGAGTCCTCTCACAACACTCAGGATGAGGGAACGATTTCACAAAAGCCTCTAAACCAAAGCCAGAGTCACCTGCAGACTGGAGAATGTGAACGAAATTAGTTGTTAAGCAGCAACTCCAGAGATAGAAAACTTTAATTTTTCTCCCTCAGACGATCTAGTTTAAGCTCATGTTTAGCCGTATATGGTGAGGAAAAAAGACAATCAGTTCACTGTACAGAAATAGTTACTCGTCTGCCTCCATGGTCTTGTGTGGAACTGGCTAACGCTATATCAGGTCTAGGCTTAATACGCGTATACGAATGCTGACGAAATTGGATGTAAGTACAGCCGTTGCCGTAGCTGAATTGATAGAGCACCGACCACGTTATGCGGATGTTGTGGGTTTAGCCTCCTCCGGCGGGAAGTTCTCTTCCAGTTTCATTTCCTTTTGCTTTCTTCAAAAATAGGAAGCGTATCGCAAACATTCGTAATCAATTTTGCATTTCAATAGAATTACGTCAATTTCCCCAACGCTTTTCATGGCGTTATTATCTGATGGAGTCACATGGTCGTTTCTAAAAACCCAGCCCCTTGGTCTCTTGGTTCTTCTTGCTATAAGAGAGAGAGGAATGCGGTGTATTGGTGTATTAGCGCGGACATGATCTCTCTCTTTATATATTCACATTGTTCCCTTTCTCCATCGTAGGCTAGCCAGCCAGGCGCTTTTCTGGTTAACATCCCTGCCTTCTCATTTATTTTTTTTCGTTTTCTTTCTCTCTCTCTTGCTATAGGGACACTTGCATGTTTTTCTTTCTTTTCTCGGTTTTGCTCAGTACACAACAATTTATTTTTGTAAAGATAAAGTGTCCCTTCTCTGCATTCTCAACAATTGGAGGGTAAGAGGGCAGGTGAGGCTGTCGCTTACTTTAGCGAAAGCCACCCGGAATTAGAAAAAAGAAAGAACCATAAAGCTTTAAAGCGAAGTGAGTGCGATTTTACAACAGTAACCTGTTGACCAAAAGACAGAGTAAAGCCGTCTGTTGGCCCCTGTCGCTTCTGACTGTCCAGGTGTAGCCATTTGAGCGCTCGTCAGCAGTGAATTACATAAAATAGGCACCCTACCTATGGCACTCGTGTGGCTTGATTGATGAAATGTTGCTACGTCTTCCACGACCGCTCTAAGTGGAGCTCGTGTCGTATCGGCCACAACTTCGCATGGTTATTTTACCCTAAACGACCTACGTTTCTTTTTTGCGTCTTTTTATGTGCTATAGTAAATTGGCGTTGCTCCAGTGATTACAGTTAGCTATTCGTGCTCCTACAGGTCGCGTTTATTGCGTAACTCGCTTTTATCAGTTTCGTTTTCGATAGCTCCTGCGACCTGGCGGTGGCACCAGGCCCTACTGGCTGTCTGCTCACAGATCCGTGGGCAGACAGACTCTTGGCGCTGCTTAGATGCCATGGCAGCATGCGCTCTGTTGACAGTCAAAACTATAGGACTATAGAACAGTGAAGCGCAAATAATTATTGTCCCGTACTGAAGCATTCGCACCTCCATGCCACAGCTACCAGGTGAATGTCCCTTATATCGCGCGCGCACACACGCACACACATAGAGAGAGAGAGGGAGAGAGAATAAGGCACAGACAGGACACAAAGCTGCCAACACCAGCTTTCTCCATGTCCTAATTTACAACCTACTCATCATGATTCTGTACGGGTGGTCATACGGCGCTAGAATGAAAACACATTGATCGGATGGTCAAGTTGGCGTGATTAACAAGGCATCTGGCGAGACGTGTGTGAATTTCTCACGATTGATCAAAGGCAGCGTGCACGCACCCTCGGCTCAAGCTATACCGTCTCCCTTCTCGCGTCACGCAACCCGCAAGCTTACAGCGAGCTCGCGGGCCGATGACAGGAGAGGAAGGACTGCAGATCATGCATGTCTCCTTGCCTCGCGCTTGAAGTGAGGCTCAGTTTCCTTAGACGTACGTAGTCTGTTTCCAGCACTCGCACACCAGTTGGCGCTTTCCCCACTGAAACATGGAGAAAGTGAACGATAGAAACACAGCGTATTTCGAAAGTACCTCAATGTTGCTCTTGTGCACGGCGTAAGCATCGCATATCCTACAATCATGGTTATATTTTGCGTCAATTATTCATGTAGTTAGGCAGCTACATGGTGACTCAGTGAAGACCGAGAGCAGGAAGTAAAAGTCTCTTCATAAGTGTCACCTAATTTGGCAATCCCACATGTAAATCCGAGCATAATGTTTAATAGATGGTTGCCAAGAAATGTCGGTCATGGCGTCAACGGTTCTTTTGGCGCCCACATAACGGCAAAAGCATGACATCCTAGATGACAAGGCTCAGGTTTGTTGCGACAGCGGGACGCCGCAATCTTGGAGACTATGAGAAACCCGAGCACACTTGGAACTTTGTCGTAGCATAACGAAGTAGGACAGCGCTTAACTAAAGATTATTTTTGCATATCACTTTCCGACACGTCCTATCATTGCGAATGATATATCTCTCTCTTTTTTTCTTTATTTCGATGCTACATCTTATTAATCTTTGTCTATGACCCATGAGAAGTTGCCACTAGGTTGACGCAATCCTAACCACACGTATTCGTTCGTACTTTTGATAATACGCGCTGGCGCATGCCACTCGAATTGGCACCTCCACACTGGCGCACACGAGCGCAGCGTCGGTGCCCGAAGCCAAGCAGAGGCTTCAGCTTCAACCGAACCACAGCTGCGGCTGCGCGCCGCCATCTTGACAGAGCAATCCGATCCAGAGGACGGGGGGGAAGGTTGGGCATAGGAGGGATTAGCCTCGCCAAGCGGAACAAAATTTGTTTCACGGGAAGAGGATTGACGCATTTCGCGCAAGACTGCCGGCTGAGTCGCGTCCAATCCGAATTGAAAAGATTGACTTATCTCCGAGGGCCAGGCCCGCGAGAGATGCGGCCGAAGCGTTTCCCGGAAAAGAGCGCCTTTGTGGTACGCCCGGCTATAGGCGGCTCCCGTGGCAGCCGAGCGGCTCACCCGCCTATTCTTAATTAACGCGCCAATCCGCACGGAGGGTCACTCGAAGGCTCCTGCTATTGATGTTCATTTGTTTCTGCAGATAATCAGCCAGAATTGCAGTGATTGACGCTCATTTTCTTACTGTATTCTTGTCAGTGTACGGAAGCAAATCGGGTACTTAGAGTGTACGTACTTTTATCATTCTTGAGTATCTTCGGCTTTTCTCTGCTAGTTTTTTCTCGAGCGGACAGTCTGTCTACCCTTTTCTGGAAAATTCCCACACGCCCTTCTTGTCTCCTGCTTTCTTCGTAACTTTGTAATACAACGAATGACTGAACTTTAAGCGACAAAGGTAGACCTGGACAGCAGTCGACGACGTAATGAAGGGCTCTTGAATGATTTTGACCGCATACTGTCCTTTACTGCGCAATGAAAGTGTGTACAGTACACAGACACGCTTGTGTTTGACTGTAAAATAGCCAAGGTCTCCACTTTGGTTGAAAGGGCGCTAGGTATAGACCATTTTTTTAAACTGCCTGCGAAGCCCTTTCCATAGAGACGAACGACGCCTCAGTACACTATAACCAAAATACTTCTTCCAGGGAACCCGTGGCCGGGACAGCACCGCCGGCATGACGCCTTCACTGTGCGAGAATTTTACAATCTCATGGCCAGCGCATGGTGCCCAATGGAAACGGTATGAACTTACACTGGCCTCATGTGTGCTTGAAAGTGGGCCCTAACGACAATGAGACAGTATGCACGAAGATATCAAAGAAGGCCATATTGTGGGCACTTTCCAAAATGCCGAGAAAATGGGTTTAACTCAATCGGCTACTCATGCAGGGCAAACGTCCCATGGTTCCGAAAAGCCTTCACAATCTCACTGTGGATTTATTTAAAGATCTTCGACGTCGAACACGATCGTGTGGTCGTTCTTTAATGGAGAAGTGCGGTCTACGTATTTGAAATATTGTAACGGTGGTTACAGGGCGCTTCCGAAGGGAGCCTTTGTAGCCGAAATTTGGGCTTCTGGTCCTTTTTAAACAAACGATGAGTGAATTGTCTGCGTATTACGATGGAACCGGGTACAACGCTAGATAGCACTAAGGGATGTCATGTTTATATTTTATCTTTTGTTTTCATCGCACTCAGAAATCCATTCAATATGTATATCTAAAAGCATAATGCGAAGACTCTTGCCTTTGAATGTGTAGGATAAAATTGTCATAGGAAATTTTGATGATTAGGACAATTTTATACTTTAATGCGCTGCATGGGAAGCGGGCAGTTTCGCCCAGGCCACCGCATGGATGGATGAATGTTATGAGCGTCCCCTTTGAAACGGGGCGGTCGGTAGCGCCACCAAGCTCTTGCTATTATTCTGCTTATATTGTGCTACCTAGGTTAAAAAAGAAAAAAAAGAAACCAGGATGAATTCCCCAAAACAAATCTTATGACTCCCTATTGTGAACTTTGGTTTTGTAGGTCTCCGTTTTCTGTCGTTTCGCTACTTTTCTTCCACCAATCTTCCAATCGCCCCTTACTAATCTCTACTGCGTAGGTGTTTACCTTCCCTCTGCTCTCGCTGAACCCAAGGGCTTCAAGGAGGCCAGTGGTGCTTAAATCGACCACTGGGCAGATATCTTCACATTCTAATAAAGCCTGCTCCATCGTTTCCCTAGCTTTACCGCACCAAGCACATGCTTCTTCTTCATTCTTATATCTCGCTTTATAGGTGCGTGTTCTAAGGTATCCTGATCACGCTTCGAAAAGTAATGAGCTTCCTTTTGAGTTATCACAAATTCTTTCTTTCCTGATTTCGTTTTTTCCTCTTAAGTAGTTACTCATGGCAGGTTTCTTTTCCATTGCCACCACCCATGAGATTATCTCAGCCTCTCTGACTTTCCGCTTGACGTTCTTCGTTGCTGCGTTGCTCACCCTTCAGGCCGCATACTTGCTGGTAAGTTTCTTAATTTTTTTCCTCCACTCTGAATCAACAATGTTTTCCCAGTACAAATACTTCAACACTCTCCCAGCCCATTTACTTTCTTCCATATTCCTCAGTCGTTATTTATAATCAATTTTACTGTGAGCGTCCTTCATTTAAAAACTTCTCCAGCGCATATCACCCTGCACAGCTTCATTTGTATTCTTCCCGTGAGCGCTCAATGAGAGGCGTCCCACTGACCATTGGTTGGTCGATCTTTGGTTGGCATTTACTCGCACGAAGCGTCCTACCACTGCGGCCGCAAGACGAGCTCGCACCTGGCAGAACGAAAGCCGCACTAGTTTTTCACGAGCGCTGTTATCAAACGATGCTTTAGAGTAAGAGACATATGCTTCCCTCGCCCTCTTTATCTTTGGTGCAAGCGAGCGCGCCGACGGTGGAAGCGCCGCGATAGCGGAGCGCAGACGCTCCCCAGCCGTTCATAGCGGCCTCAAGCTTATCGACCATGACCGTGCATGCCTATTCCCCTCCAACTGCTCTGAGTGGCATTGCTTCGCGTCACCGTGTGCCTTGCAGAACATGTCACAATGCAGACAGTACCGTATATACCCCCGTAGGTACCTTTATTAAATTTCAAGGAACCCGTTTAGGCTATGAATCCGACAAGACACACGGCGCTATTTCGCCTTTCCAGCTGGATTATGCACAATGTGCAAAATGTACAGCTAGGTTTGTACCAAGAACTTGTACAAAATAACGACGTCCACGTCTGTTTCTGTGATCAATGTCCCTTTCATCCTGCAATGTAAGCTTAAGTTGCGAATTCAGAAAAAAATGCTAGACATGCGGCATACAATGCTCTTGGAGCCCGCTCTCAATGTGTGCGAACTGAACCGACACCGCCGTTGTAAAATAAACTCTCCAGTTATGCCACAGTTAGAGCTTAGAATTAGATCGATGTTAGCAAAAAATAATAATAATAATAACCGATTTGTAGATGTCTTGAAAAAGTTTGAGCTTTATAGTAATAACAATCTTGGTTGCTGACCAATGGGTCGCTTTCACGTAGCAATCAAATTCTACTGTGTGTCGTGAAATCTCGATAAAAGAACTTCAAGGCAACAGGGAAATAACGTAAGTTCCGGTAAGGCGGAGTTGCATTTATCGAGCGATTGAGCTTGAGGATACAGAAGATGCTCGTTTGAAAGAGGAGGATACTGTATCGTAAAAAGAAAGAAAGAAAAAAAAAGTGTGACGGATCTTATTAGAAAGCTGCTTCTTACAAAATGTTTGCTTGCACGCAGTCGATTAATAGAGCTAGTAGCACAAAACATAATTTAAAAAAGAGTCACTTAGTAAAGAAAACGTGTGCAGCAGATCCAACGAGATCGACTCTCATATAGCCAAGCTTTGTGTTCAGATCCCACGCACTGTGGAAATCGATGTAAGCGAAGCTTTCTGTGCTTGATGTTTTGATTGACGATAATTAGCGGTGATATTTACGGTTGAGCTTAATTTATTCATAGTTTAGTCTAACACGAGAGGGGTGAGTTGATATTAAACGTTACATTGCGGGCACCAGTGCTACCTTGCGGGCACCAGTGACAGGGACCCCTGTCATGTACACACACGCTCTGAACCAACACCTCCCCCCTTCGACCTGGTGTGCCTGTCAGCAGCAGCAGCAGCAGCAGTGGGAAAGTCGAAGGAAGAGGCAAAGAAAGCTTCGCTTCAAAAACGAGTGCACCAGATCCAACGAGATCGAAACTCATACAGCCAAGCTTTGTGTCAGTCCATAATGAGTCGAAACACGAGTTTGTGTTCATTGAGTGTCCGCGCAAAGTCACACGGGAGGCTTCATACAGGCCTTGTAGAGAGGCTAATGCAATGCCGCCGCCGCTGCCGCGGCTGCGCAAGGCGAGCTTCCTTGTTCTATTTTTTTGTTTCTTTCCCCCGCACGGCTGGCGCTGCCGCTGCCGCGGATGGATGGATGTTATGAGCGTCCCCTTTGGAACGGGGCGGTGGGTGGCGCCACCATGGATGGATGGATGGATGTTATGAGTGTCCCCTTTTGAATGGGGCGGTGAGTTGCGCCACCAAGCTCTTGCTACTATACTGCCTAATAACCTACCTAGGTTAAACAATGAAAAAAGAAAAAAAACACTATGAACTACCACGCCCAAATTTTCTGATCCCCTATTGCAAACTGTGCTTTTGTACGTCTCCGTCTTTTGTCGTTTCCCTACTTTTCTTCCACCAATCCTCCAATCGCCTCTTACTAATGTCTATTGCGGACATGTTTGCTTTACCACTGCTCCCGCTGAACCCAAGGGCTTCAAGGAGGCCAGAGGTGCCTAAAACGACCGCTGGGTAGACGTCTTCACGTTCTAATAAAACATGCTCCGTCGTTTCCCTAGCTTTACCGCAGCAAGCACGTGCATCTTTTTCTTTCTTATATCTCGCTTTATAGGTGCGTATTCTAAGGCATCCCGATCTCGCTTCGAAAAGTAATGAGCTTCCCTTTGAGTTATCATAAATGGTTTGTTTCCTGATTTCGTTTTTTCCTCATAAGTAGTTACTCATGGCAGGTTTCTTTTCCATTGCCGCCACCCATGAGATTAATTCAGCCTCTCTGACTTTCCGCTTGACCTTCTTTGTTGCTGTGTTGCCCACCCTACAGGCCGCATACTTGCTGATAAGCTTCCTAGTTCTTTTCCTCCAATGTGAATCGATGTTTTTCCTGTACAGATACCTGAACACTCTCCCAGCCCATTTACTTTCTTCCATATTCTTCAGCCGTTCTTCGTACTCAATTTTACTGCGAGCTTCTTTCACTTCAAAACTAGTGCAGCCCATATCACCCTGCATAGCTTCATTTGTAGTCTTCCCGTGAGCGCCGAATGCGAGGCGACCCTTTTTCCACATAGCTCGGAGGACCTCGTACCTATTGTATCCCCATAGCGCTCTGTGCTTCATTATGGCTGCATTTCTCTTCCCCTTTACTGTTAAGGTGTTTTCCTGTGTTTCCATATATCCATTCCCTTCGTTTATCCATATACCAAGGTATTTATATTCTGTTACCCGAGGTATTTCATGGCCCTGTATCTACACTGTCGGTTCACTGTTTTCATTGAATACCATAACACCTGATTTTCTAACCCTAAATTTCGAACCTAATTTCTTGCCTTCCTATCCACAGATATTAGCCAGACGTTGCAAATCACTTTGCTTGTTAGCTAGCAACACAATGTCGTCCGAATAAAGTAAACCTGGGAGTTGCTGCTCTATTTCTGTGCCCGCCTGTTTTTATGAGAGATTAAACCCGCTATTACTTCCTTCTAGCGCCCTCTCCATCCTCACCATGTACATCATAAACAACAACGGGGATAAAGGGCACCTCTGCCTGAGTCCCTTGTTGATATGAACTTTCTCCTCGCTCCTCATTCCTTCCCATTCAACGCAAACGGTATTTTCTAGGTAAATCTCTCTCAAAAGCTGTAGACAATCGTTACCTAAGCCTTCCCCTTCCAGAATATCCCACAAAATGTTGCGGTCTACGTTGTCGTAGGCTCCTGTAATGTCTAAAAAGGCCACATACAGCGGTCTGCTTTCTGCTTTTGATATTTTAATACATTGAGTAAGAACAAACAAATTATCATCCAAACGCCTACCTATTCCGAAGCCATTCTGAAGCTCTCCCAAAACGCCATTATTCTCTGCCCATGCTTGAAGCTTTAATTTGATTGCCGGCATTGCTAGCCTGTATATCACTGTATATCAGCGAACAAGAGATGGCAGCGCCGGCGCTTGAGTCGCTCATGCGCATACCTGTGTCGCGCGCAACGCTATCGGTGATATTCGGCCGCTTCTCAGCCAGCCGAGTCGAGCTGAGTCACTTGCGTTTCACGAGATGGCGATAACGCGGCCTAGAGCGTGCGCCATCACCCCTGGTAAGGTTGCGTATATAGTCTCAAGAGAAAACAAGCACGTTGGCGCCAATGTACCATGACTCATTCCTTTTCCCGGGAACATGCATCCTACCTAATGAAGCAGACGATGGTTTGTACGCAGCAGACGACGGAAACGAGAAGCGTTTTCGACGGAATAATCGTACGCTTTGAGCTGCTTTATTTTTACCGAGGAGGAAAACTGTTTTACCAAGAACGTTAGCCTCAGCGCCTTCATATCAGTTTCTTAGGCAGAACGTGAAGTTTGCATCACGTTACGAAAGCAAAACGGGGCCATCAGCGCCATTGTGTGCGCGTCATGCCTTCGTCACGCTTCGAAGAAAATGCCGGAACGTCCAGAATAGAACCACTGGCTAATGAAGCAGACAATGGCTTGTACGCAGCAGACGACGGAAGTGAAAATTGTTTTCGACGGAATCATCATACATTTTGAGGGAGGTGCTTTATTTTTACTGAGGGCGAAAACTGCTTTACCTTATCAAAAACGTTAGGTTCAGTGCCTCCATTTCAGTTTCTTAGGCAAAACGTCAAGTTTGCTTCACGTTACGAAAACAAGACGGGACTATCAGCGTGATTTTGTACGCGTTGCACTTACGTCACGCCTCGCAGAAAATGGCGGAATGCGCAGAATATGAGCCCGATCAAAAGCCGCCTTGGCGATAACGTATAGAGAACTCGCGAAAGAAACCCAGAATGGAAAGGCCACAACGGCGTTAAAAGCGATGCCTGTTGAGATGAAACTGAGACTAGTTTAACCGGAGTTGGAAAACGCGTGATTCCGCTTTTAACACGCTTAATTCTTTTTATTGTCTCAATGTAAAACCAACGAATCACAAGGCTGTTCCCTTTAAGCGGCAATTCCGTTTAAGCGGTTTTCTTTTCCCGAGATTTTACTGTAACTGCACACTTTGGAGTGATTCCTCTTTTTAACTGTGGCGCTCATTCATTTACGTCCACAGGGAGAGAACGCTAGGCATCTTATCTACCTAAAGGCCCTCAGACATTGAAGCGCTTAACGAGCGCCCCATGCTCCTCATTTCTGGAGAGAGAGAGAGCAAATGATAAAGGAAAGGTAGGGAGGTTAACCAGGACTGAGCCCGGTTGGCTACCCTACACTGGGGAAAGGGAAAAGGGGACGGAAAGATTAAAAGAAGAAGAGCAAGTCCACTTGGGATATCGTTCGGTCACTCAGTCCGGATCAAAGACGCTGACTCAGTCCAGTAGCCTTCAAATATCGCAGCAGAGCTTTTGTGGCCTTTTGTAGCTGCGATATGCGAGGCCATGGTCCCAAGATCTTCTTCAAGGTGAACGGTGTTCTATCCAGCTGATTGAGAGCTGTGCAGAGGTCATGTCTTTCGTTTTGAAAAGATGGGCAGTAGCACAGTAGATGTTCTATAGTTTCCTCCGCACCACAGGCATTACACTCGGCGCTATCAGTCATTCGAATCAAAAATGTATATGCATTGGTGAATGCGACGCCCAAGCGTAAGCGGCACAGCATTTCTGGAGATTTCTCAACATGAGATTACCTTGCAGAGTTGAATGCGCCATTATTCAATGGCATTTCAGTGTACAACTTTTGTAGGAGTAATGTACGTCGCTGATATTTATAGTTTAAAATTGCGACCTCACATCTTGTTGTAACACCACCAACAACAAAAGAAGTCATTCGTCGTGCGTCTTGCCGAAGTTGTGTTGTATAGGCAGGCGCGTAGCCCTCCATCGCCGGGCGCCTGACCGGACGACTTAGACAGCGGGCTTTGGCAATGAACATGGCTCGCGCATCGCTGTGGAATCAGGAAGGGGCATCGGGGCTCGGTTCGCTACTTCAATATGCGTAAACCGCTGATTTGAATAAAAATTTTAAACGCGCATATCTTTGCACTCACTTGTGTTATAGCGAGAGAGATAGAGACGAAGGAGAACAGAAAGGAAGGAATGTTAAAGGGACGCTAAAGAGAAACACTTAATCACTTTAGACTGATAAAAGTGTTCCTTTAAAACGCAATTTCCGTTGATTTTTGTGGTTACAGATTGATTATTAGAAAATATGGGGAAAATGAAAGTTTCACTCTTTGAAGGTTGCGCTAAGACCCCAGCGCCGGTGCGTCAGTGTGACGTCGCGGATTTCGAAGTAATTATTCGTATGTGTGCCGCCCTTCAGGTCAATAACTGTTCTGAAAACTTGCCGAGCTCAGCGTTCGACTCTTTTAGAATGGAATGCACTTCATTTTAACGATAACAAAATTAACTAGGCCTGAGGAGACGCCGTTAAAATACGTGACGTCATGGAACGCCGTTGCGGCATCCTCAAGGCGACGTGACCACCCGTCCTTAGGTTAGTTTAGTACTGCAGCTGAAATCAATTTTTTTAACCTGAACGGAAAATTCCTCTTGTTACCCTACACTGGGGAGCAGGGGAGGTAGAACGATAAGACGTTTTTAGACAGAGTAACAAATTAATAGCGATATGGCTGAGTTGGACTAAGTTCCTAGCGTGAATGCAGCGCAAAGCAGCGAAGTGCAGGAATGTAGGTGTGTGCTTAGCGGGAAAAGGTGCAAGCACAAGCACCCACTATACCAACGGAGTTTTATTGGGGACGGAACGGGAATATAGGAACACAGAAGTTGAAAGTGTTATCGAACCCGATATCACAGACACGTGACAATATAGACAGGTCCAAGAACCACTAGCAATATTTTAAAAACACATGTATGCCACACACACACACACACACACGCACATACACAAAAAATTATCAGTCCAAAAGATAGCACAGGCTACATAGGTCAATTCCCAAACTGTGCGAGATCTGAATAATTTTTCATGCTTTTTCCAACTGAGGCCAAAATTTGGATCAATTTCATTATCAATTAGAAAACTTATGCAATAAAAAGTCACAGTTTCGCGCCGAAAGGCGAAGCAACGATTGCGATAGCAAATTAGTAGATAGCTGTACGAAGTGAAGATGGTAGTTTTATCGGTCGTATAAACTTGTAAACATTCGCTTACTAACTACATCAAGAATGATATAATATGTAAGCGCGACTGAACGAGGACGTAGAAAGAAACAGACACACAGTCTGCTTCTTTCTACATCCTCATTTAGTCGTGCTTACACATTCTATCATGGATTCAAACAAACTAGCCCGCCAACATGTTTTAACTAAATTAACAAGCCTGGTGTCACGCGCGCACAGGTAAGCATGAACACATTTCGCTCGACAAGCGCAGAAACTCGCTGTCGAAATGCTGGAGTGAGGAATCGCGGCAGCAGCAGCGATCGAATTGAGCTTTGTGTATATCGCGCTTCAACGCGAACGAAACGTGGAAAGCACAGCGCATACGAAGCTACCGGCACTACGCGCACTCTGCAAACATCGCAGATTACTTTGATGATGAGGCTCGCTAGGACGCGCCCTTTGGCCACGTCGCAGATCGCTTGCAAGATACGGCGCCCGCACGGCCGCGCTGTAAGCAGCAGCTGCCGGGAGAAGAACGCCCCCCCCCCCTCCCACGTCTTAAAGGCTAAACCCCATTAGCGCGATTTTGTGCGCGACAGCGACGAGCGACGGGTTCGCTCGACGGATCGGGCCGTCGCTTGAACAGATCGCTTGGTCTTGTCGCGCGATCGCTCGGTTTTGCAAATCTAGAATTCGTCGCTCGTCGCCCGGAAGTGCTATGAGCGACTAGCCAATAGCGCAAAGCCAGAACTGGATGTACATAACTCCAGTACTTCCGATTGTCGCACGGAACGAGCAAACGATTGAATTTTTATACGTGCAAGGATAAGAACCTAGTGCAAGACTTTCAGAAATATTTTATGCTGCTTTTTACAGTAAAATACATCAACTTAAGTTAATAAAGCACGCGTCACGCTAGTTTCGGCGCCTATATTGCTGCCCTCATACCGGCAACACTGGGGAGACGTCGCTCGAAGTCATCGCTCGCATGGGGTGCAACTTGTAGGCGACGAGCGAACGCGACAGCCATCTCCATCGCGTCGCTTGTCGCTGTCGCGTGCAAGGTCGCTTGCATGGGGTTTATACTTTACCCCCGTGCCTCGCGCGCGACAGGAAAGGGCGCGCTTCTGGCCCCCCCTTCTTCGCTCGCACACGCGACATTGAGCCTCGTTCGCCGGTCTCACCCTCGCAAGCTTTCACTCGTACATACAGCATACGGCGCGCGGCGAAGATTTCATCGCCCTTGGACTTTTACACGGAACCTCACAGCGACGGCGACGGCAGAAATGCGCCTGGAGTGTCCATATAATTGCTATCGCAATAACCTCACACAGCCCCCTTTAAGAGAGACGATTGAATGCTTTCATTAAATCCGTCAAATTCCTCGGGCTGAAATAAACTAGTGTTTCATCTTACGCTGTCATTATATATTCTGTCATAACAACCTACTGATGTGTTGAAAGAAACTAGGATTTCATCCTGCTGGTCTTTATGATGCAGCACACTCGAAGGCTGGGATAATACCGAAACCACTGCTATGATTCTTGCTTCCAGAGAACGACCATCTCTTCCGCTTCTGCGGTGTCGCTATAAGCTGCTGTCACCCATCAAACTTATGCGTTCTGTTATGTGCGTGAAAGCTGAGTCATGAACGATTTATCTTTATTATCGCTGAAATGACATCTGAAATCAGGGAACTGCACCACCATGCTCTGGAAAGAGGACACCACATTGTATTTCAGTGGATTCCTGCTCACTGTGGCATCGTCGGCAACAACCTAGCTGACAAGGCTGCCCGGTGTGCCCACGAAGATACAAAGACGCGTCCAACACCTTTGGCGAGGTCGGACGCTGCCAGAGAACTTCGCCTACTTGCGCGCAAGAACTCCCAAGATCTCTGGACATCAAGTGGCTTCAATTGCAGATTACGTCAACTGGACCCCACGCTACGGCTACAACTGCCACCTAGCCTTTCCCGCGGTGAAGCAACCTTGTTGTGTCGCTTGTGGTTGGGAGTGGCGTTCACGAACGCATACTCCTACCGTATGGGAATGGCCGAGAGCCCGATGTTCGACTCCTGCGGGTGCGAGGAGTCCATCGAGCACGTATTGTGTACCTGCCCTCGCTACGATGTCCACCGCCTCCCTCTGCGGGCAACTTTACACAGATTAGACTCGAGACCATTCACCGAGTCAAAGATACTCGGACCGTGGCCACGACCGTCACTGGCTCGAAAAGCGATTCGTGCACTAGTGCGGTACTTAAAGTGCACGGGCTTAAGAGACCGCTTATAGTGTCATTGTGTAAGGTGTCCCTCCCACATGTACTCAGTGCTGACTCTCTCCCTTTCTTCCTCTTTCTATTCCCCTTTCCCCCACCCCCAGTGTAGGGTAGCAAACCGGATGCTGTTCTGGTTGACCTCCCTGCCTTCCCTACCCTTGCTTTCTCTCTCTCTTTATTATCGCTGGCAAAGCTGGGGATTTAGAAGAACTTGTTGTTGGGCGAGTTGGTAGATATTATCGAACATTGTTCAACTGCGCGAACAAACGAACCACAAAGACAGCAAGGGACATGGACGGGCGCAGTTAACTGCGCGAACAAACGAACACAAGGACAGCAAGGGGCATGGCTGCGCCCGTCCATGTCCCTTGCTGACTTTGTGGTTCGTTTGTTCGCGCAGTTAAACAATGTTCGCCAAAGCTGGGGAGTTCAACATTTGGTCAGTATAGGGGCACTTGGTCTGGAAGCCAGAAGACGCCACATTAGTTCGCGGATAT
The DNA here is from genome assembly GCF_038994185.2 of Dermacentor albipictus. Taxonomy (NCBI): domain Eukaryota; kingdom Metazoa; phylum Arthropoda; class Arachnida; order Ixodida; family Ixodidae; genus Dermacentor; species Dermacentor albipictus. The sequence goes on along the minus strand of NC_091821.1, from coordinate 212,419,599 downwards.
GTGTACGTCAGCCTAAGTAAAGACGGCACCGTTAATCTACACTGAAGCATCGGATTTTAATGCTAAATGTTGTAGCGTAGGAAGTTAAACTTGCTGTCAGAGTTAAGTAGATATGGTCGAAATAAGACGTACAAATTATGTAAAGTTTTTCTCGCACATGTTTCCGCATTGTTCTGGCGACAGCTGCCGATGCGTTGACAACAGCTAAAATCCGTCCTTGTGGGAGGTGCTATGATAATGGCTGCTGCGTTGGAAGTCGTGCCGCAGGCGACTGCTGTAGGGCGCTAGCTATGCTGCGTAAATGTACATACTGCCTGCTGTTGCCTGCAAAATACATACTACATGTCAGACACCACCATTCTGCCAGTGGTGCCCACAGCATCCCTGCACAAACAGTGGGGTTTGTAAGCTGTTTGCTCAACCTCTGCGATTTCTCCTGGGTGAGAGCTTCTGATTTCAAACTGCCCATAGACCCAGAGGGATTAGTTCAAGCCACAGAGTTTCCTTGTATGCAAAGTTTTGTTCTTCGTCATATCGTAGGGAGCGCCCGGGGGCTATAAGGTGATCCGTAAAACACCGCCCTGTTCTTCCTTCACAAATAGAAATGTTGCAACGCTCGCTCGCATAGGGTTGCTGAGTTCGCCGCTTCCTCAGCCCAGCCATTCACGCTTTCTGAGCGCACTCGAAGGCTGGGCTGAATCCGAAACCACTGCGCCGATTTTCGCTGCCAGACAACGACCGTCTTTTTCGCCCCTAGCGATGTCGCTATAAGCGGCTGTCGCCAGTCAAACTTACGCAACTGCAGTAAATACATATCGGACGGCTGTGCACTCTGTCTCCCCAGGAGATCACATTGCCTTCACATACCCTAGTGTTACGTAGACCCATACTCAATCCTAACATACTGCAGACGCTTTATTTTATTTTCTGATTTTTCTGAACGGCCGCTCGCCTCTCTCGTTATTGCAGGCCCGTACCGGATTCCATTTTTGCATAACGCACGCGCATGGTACCAGATAGCCGGAGAAACCACTTTCTCCTTGTTTACTGACATGGAGGCCTGAAGTTGCCTCAGGATGCAGTGCGCACGTGATGCAGTGCACGCAGTTGCTCCGCGTTGAACATGTAGTTTCTCGCACTCTGTTCAACATACGAAGATGACATGATTGCCTTCGGACAACTTTAGGACGCTTAGATGACAGGCCTTTCACAGAAAAAGATCTTGGGCTTCGTGCATCTGCTATGTACAAAGCCACAAAAGCGCTGCTGCGTTTCTTGAAATGCACCAACTTAAATGACCGCTTTTGACTGACTCATCGATGAACCCTTTATCGTGCGTGTACCAGTGCAAGGTGTGAAGTATCTCTTCGTTCTCCTCTTTCAATCCCCTTCCCCCTTTCCCCAATGCAGGATAGCCTACTGAGCTCAGCCTACTTAACCTCCCTGCCTTTCTCTAATGACTTCTCTCTCTCTCTCTCCGAATTCTGTTAATACCGTTAAGTGGCCTTACCCCTCCATTCACTGCCACGCGCCCTTCAAATCAGTGGAAGAACAAAGCACCCAAGCAGTGCTCGGTTCCCCTGCATTCCGACTGCCAGTCGGACGTTGAGACACTGTGCTTCGTTCGTTCGCTATTGTGTACCTTACTGTACACAATACCTATCGCTATTGTGTACCTTACTTCTACACGAGGGATGAAATTCCCGACACTATTTTAGATAATGCGCAATTCACTATCTATACAAACCCATTTAGTCGATCACAACGCTTAGGTCTCCTACGCTATAGCTTACCTCTACTGGGTGGGACCGGTAAGACCAACCTCCGTGCCCTACAGTCTGTGCAAGCTTAAGCTCTGCGAATATGTCTTGGTCTCAGGTGTGCATCCACGGCAGTAACAATAGCAAGCGCGCATGAACACCTCATCAGTAGGTAAATTTAAGTTGACGCTTTAACGATGCACATCAGGCACTTTCCCCGACTATCTTCGCATGATCTCACCTCCCTTCCTGCCGCTCGACCTCATTAAGCGTTTATCAGGATTATTGCCGCCAACCATGGAACTTTACATTCAAACTTCATGCCTGCAGCACGACCATCTCTAGCGCTGCGGTTCCTGCGTCCACTTCAGGCCCTTCTTGTCATTCCATGCATGATAAAAAGACGGAGATGTCATATCTTTCGCGCTCAAACAAACCCTGCTTCCATTCTTAGATGAGAAGCACAGAGAACGCATTCACGTTTACACGGACGGTTCTGTCTCCTCTAAAAGTTCACCTGGAGCAGTGGAAATTCCCGCAAAATCTGTCACCATCAAATTCAAGACGTCTCACATTACAATATCGACGGCTGCAGAACTCGCGGCTATCCGTGCTGCTCTGGAGTTAATTGGTCACAAATCATCACAGTTTTGGTGCATCTTTTGTGACTCGGAGGCAGCTCTCCAGTATCTGCTGACCCCTTTCAATCACGGACCTAACGTGCAATTAGTCCCAGACATCCGACTACTCCACCATCAGGCAATCGACAAGGGGCACAGCATCATCTACCAGTGGATACCGGGTCACTGCAGAATTTCGGGAAATCAGTTTGGATGACGCTTCCCGATCTGTCCACGATGGTGCCCACCCATATAATACCAATGCCGCTGCCAAGAACAGATGCAGCCACAAGTTCTCGCTCCCTCGCACGCGAGCTTACGCCGAATCTGTGGAACACCAGTGAATTCACGGACGCACGCCCCCATAGGGTCGATCCACGTCTGCAACTCTGTCTTCCACCATGGTTACCACGAGCGGAAACGGCACTTCTATGCCGCCTGTGAGTCGCCGTTGCATTCAGGAACGCCTATTTCTTCCGAACTGGAATGGCCGACAGCCCTGCTTGCGACACCTGCGGGGGCGAGGAGACGATCAAGCACCTCCTCTGTGACTGTCCCCGTTACAATGACTGACGTCAAGAAAAGTACTCGCGACCGCGCTCGATAAACTAGACAATCGCCCCTTCACAGGAGAAAAAGTTCTAGGACACTGGTCAAGACAGGTTTGGGCACTCAAGGCCTTAAAGGCTCTGCTCAAGCTTTTAAGGGCTTGTGAATTGTGCGACCGTCTTTGAATGTTGTAGCACGTAGCATCGCGTTATTGTGTAAACTTTTCTCAAGTGCTTTTCTTTTTTTTTCATTTGATTCACTTTAGCCCTTTCCCCAACACAGGGTAGACAGCCGGTACTTACACTGGTTAACGTCCCTGTCTTTCCTCCCTTTTTGTCTCTCTCTGTCTCTCTCGCTTGGAGTCTCTCCTTGCCATCACATCCGAAGATGCATTCCCATCATGCGGGAATGCATCCCGACAGGTTGCAATCTAGCTAGGGTGGTTGTAAGGATACTAACTAGACAGTTTTAGAATAGCGTTTGTAGCCTTACGTACGTTAAGCGTAAACACATTTGCGGGACGTTACGGTGCGTGTCCTTTCAAGGCTTTTTGTTTGTCTTACGGAAACACAAACGTAAAGAAAACGTTATAAAACAGGGCACCATGTGGTGCCTCGCGCCAAACGTATCCAAGCGTCTTAGCAGCCATCCTGCTGTTGCTATGTGGACGCGTCTCGTTAGGCGTACGGGTGCGAGAATCGCCGAACGATCTCAGAAAATAGACGTGCAATGCGCGCATAACTAACCTGTCAGGTAAGTTTAGAGAAAGCGAAAGCTCATTACAATAGTTACTGGAGATCAACGCGAGTGAGAGCGTAGCCATCACAAGAATTCACGCCGAAGCGGAAGCCATGGGTGCCTCCATGATCTACAACGCTATTTCTTTACGTCCGTAAACATCACGAACGTTAAACTCGCCAAATAACCTACGTTATCACAGCGCGCGTAAACCGCAGAAACCCAATAACGTTCCGAGCATGCGCAGTGAGGACGACGCTCTTTCTTTACGTACGTAATACTTTTACGTTCGGTTGCAGACGCTAAACTAAAGGTGTTTACTAACCAGCCATATTAAGATAAATGGTAAGTATAAATTACGCTTCCGCAATAACAGAATGACTCCTCTTGCTGTATGAGGGGAGCTATGGCAAGCGCTCAAAAACGAAAGGCGGAGGGGGACAACGTGGATATGAAGTGCGCGCACCAACTCGCGGGGTTGTCTTGGATCGTTATAGCGTGTGCGCGGGTCTATTGAATTAATTATCGGTAAAGCAAGACTACACTGCATTCTGAAAGAATCAGACACAGGCTGGTATGTTTCGAAAACTTTTGCTATGCCAAAATGACCAAAATACAAGAGAGAGAGAGAGCAAATGATAAATGAAAGGTAGGGAGGTTAACCAGGACTGAGCCCGGTTGGCTACCCTACACTGGGGAAAGGGAAATGGGGACGGAAAGATTAAAGAAAGAAGAGAAAGTCCACCGGGGATATCGTTCAGTCACTCAGTCCGGATTACAGACGTTCACTCAATCCTGTATCTTTCAAATATCGCAGCAGCGCTTTTGTGGCCTTTTGTAAATACAAGAAAATTCCTTAAAGCAGGGACGTCAAATTACGTGCCACCGCTCAGGTGTCGGAGCAAAAAACAAAAAAACAAAAAAAGCCTGATTTTTATTTCATCCGGTCAAAATCATCATTTTCCCACAGCATCATTGAAAATGAAGCTTTGAAAGGGTACCAGCCTAAACCGACCTAATGTTGCTCTTCAATGCCCCTTTAAAGACGCGTCAACCAAGGCCATCGCAGGTTCTGCTCGTGCGCGGGCGTGCTTGCGTGCGGTTTACGGTGCCTTGACGCATGAGAGCTTGGAACACAACTGAGTGGTCCATTTGGTGCAGGTAGCAAATTTTACCATTACACCGTCAGCCCTGCCTTGCATTCTGTGACTGTCATCCAATGGCATAGTGCTAAAATGTATCATAGAAGCCCTCTGAACGCCTTTCGTCAGCTATTGCCACCCATTTCTGCACACAGTTGTGGTCTTTCTGCGCCAACTAGGGGCACCAATACGAGGACCACACGCATCTGCAAACGCCGACGCACACAAGCCACACACCAGACACAGAAATGCAGCGAAGGCGTATATTTGCTTCCTCGCACTGCACTGCCTTTCAGCAACGTGTGAATACCATAGTTACGCATATGCCAGCTGAGCACCAAAATGAAAGGAATGAAAGAACGGCGCAAAGAGAGGGAAACAAGAGCGCAAACACGAGATTCGCTTTCACGTGGCAAGCATTTCCCCGAAATTGAATTTGCGAGCCGCGTTCTCAGTGGGCGTCAGTTTAAAACGCGGCGCGCCGCTTCCGCAAGAAACGTGTCTCGGCCGGCCTTACAGAAAGTTTCAACACCGTTTCCGGAAAGCGCGCGCATAACTTAGGCAAAACGGAAAAGGCAAAGGAAGGCCAATTATGAGGAACGCGTACACGGTCTGCTCATGGCAACAGTTCGGACCGCTAGCCGAGCGCGTTGCCATATTCCGCAATAACGCCGCCAAAGCGCTGTTTTCTAGAGACGCTCCTAATGGCGTCAGATTTTCCCCATTCCGCGGACGGCACAGAGCGGAAGCTGAGGCGCGCAGTAATTTGATTAGATCCGCAGCGGCAACTGGAAACGTCACCAGATGGCTGCTAGCACTTCAACCACTCACGCAGCCGTGGTCAGAGCATCTACGTGGACGGGCAAGTTTCTCTGGTGCGATGCGCTCGGGGGATCTACTTCTCACTGCATATATGGCATGCCTTTCTTTTCGGTGGCTTGCTTCTTTGAAATCACGGCAATGCATTCTATGGTAGTTTCAGAAGTGGACGCCTTAAGATCGATAAACGTCTACGTAAACAGGTTTTCTGTACTAATGGTTCATACTTATACTATACATAGGGAGCCTGATGTTGGGAAGGGATGCTGGATTGCCTTTCGCTCTACTTGAGCCATTTTCAGAATTCCTTTCTTTTTCTCTTTTAGTGGTTTTGTAGACCAGATGCGTAGAAATGTACACTAGCGCACAACAGTAATAAAGAAAGTCAATAAAAGGAACGCCTTAAAAATGAAGAATTATTACAAATACAACGAAAGCAATTATTCAATAAACACATACATTCACGAAATGTTTTGTATACTACGCGAACGTTAAAGGGCAACTCCGACGACTTTTCGACGTCCATTGAAGTTATTAAAATTTTTAATATACGTTCTCTCTTGCACTCTGAATATCTGTACCAAATAATATCGCTGCAAGTCATTTAGTTTTCCTGAAAATGAATTTTAAAGATTGACTTCGTGTTTCCGACTCATGCCCACGAATGTAAGCTTTTTACTGGCCACCCTGTGCTGCTTGTGACGTCAGAGACTACACCGCCACTTCGCCCAGAAAAGACGAAGATAGCTCGTTTTTATACGAGACGATGACCGACATTATATGTTTTGACAGACGTGATGACCGGTGCTTCTCTTCGTCTGCCGCAGCACAATGCGTTTAGCTTAGAGCTCGTCAGCTGCCTCACGCGGCGGTGGCGGATCAAAAAGCAGTGGCGATCCTTCAGCGCTCATACTGTCGCTCAATTAGCCGCTGTCTAGCTTGAAAGAGCTGTAAAAACTCACCGTGTCGTCAGGAGACATCACCAGCGTCGCTTTTTTTTTTTGCGTTAGTGCCACGTATATTGCGCGTTTAGCATACGTTCTTCGTGTTTACATCACAGTAATGTAGGACCTGACGTCATCGACTCATCGTGACGTCACTCGAAGAAGCTACCCATTTCGGGTTCCGCACCTCGTTTATTGATTATTTAAAATGATTGATGTATGTCTAAGTAAACTGAACCACCCCACCGGTGACCGGAGCGTCAGTGTCATCTGAAAATGACAATATCTTCGGAGTTGTACTTTAAATGTTATATGTGAACACAAATCACAAGATGACACAAATAACACAAAACACAATGCATAAAGCTAGCAATGATCATTCTAATGGTAATAGAACAACATAATATAATAACATTAACCGAGGGACAAAGCACATTCCCACCTTTGTATTCTGCTGTATTTAGTGAAGCCAACGTCTGTGTTCGCACTTGTTGAACAAAGGTGGCAACGTAAACCTTAGAGATTGCAGAAAATAGCCCGTGCGACAACGCGGAACAACCCACTTGTCGGTGCTGTGGGTGCGTGAGTCACTGTGTTGTATGCATATTTCAGATAACCTTTTAATAAACACTCTAAATTGTTCAATAGCAAATAAATAAGAATAATGTCAACGAAAATTACACATATGCATTATACTAGTTATTTTATAACGAGAAAACAGTGTGTATGTAGAGTTAGTGCGCTAGACGTTCGCAATGTATCGAAGTGCTCTCTTTTGTAACTCAAGACTGGTATCTATGTTAAGTTGTGCTGCCCGAGACCAGGAAACAACAATTTATGTGGGTAACAAACTGCAAACGATAAATCTGGAGTATAGATTTTTTTCGAAGGAAGTGTCTACACATCGTGACGAAACGCCTGCTGCACGGGATAATTAATGATTTATTCAATGACTCAATGTGACACGTGCATGTCATATCAGTACAAAAAGTAAGAGCCAGAATTTTATGTCTGTCAACTATCTCAACCAGCATTCCTTCATATGTTAATAGTTGGCGTACCTTAGCCTCGATGCCTCTGCACCTGAACAGTACAGCTTTTTTTTTTTTAATTCATACGTAGCCTATTAGTAGTTGATCATTACAACACATCGCAAAGCGCGCTCTGGGCTTTGACAGCACTTCTACTTGCATCTTGTCCAGAAACATAGAGGCTGAAATGAGGCGTCGGTTATTGTCGTATAGATTTATTTCTGTTAAATTTTTGCGAACAGTTTTGCGATTTAGTTCCTGATTGATGGCTTACCAAACTTGGTTTGGGTGCAGTCCGTAGACGTCAGTAAACAGGCGGCCATAGTAGGATGCTTTTGCCTTCTTTAATTCGGCAGTTGTGTGTTTCCGAAACATTTAAAGGCTTCGAGGACCTTAGCTTCTCGTGTACGCAAAACTTCCCAAAGAGGCTACATTCTTCTTGATCATTCTTATATGATTCCGTCTTACCCAAGGCTTTCTTGTTTTCTACTAGATTTAGCGCTTACGCGAGGGAATGACACGTTGTAATAGCTAGCAAATATGGACAAGAATTCACTATAGCTGTCATTCGCATCTGTCATGGCGTAGACAGAGGACCAATCTGGTCTCAATATGCACATGTTGGATAAGTTAATGTTTGCATTAGACATACATTTATGTTTCACTTTCTCGTGGCAATTTTTTTTCTCAATAGTGTTGGGATAAGCAATAATGATAGGGCAATAGTCACTTATTCCAGAGCATACCGTGCCAGCTACGTGTACGTCAGTATCTATGCTTACGACAAAGAGATCCAGCATGGATTGAGAAGTCGTTACAAGTGTCGGTGTAGTAATTACATTATTGCAGCCACAAGCGTATAGTTTCTTACTGAATTAAAGGAGCTAAAACTATCGTTCAGAAGGTCTACGTTAAAGTCACCACGTAGCAAAATGTCGTAATGATTAACTGTTTAATATTTTAAAAAACCTCGAGGAAATTTCAGGAAAACACTTAGATCACCACATGGTGTGCGGTAAAGCACCGCGTACATTTTCATGCCGTTCTTTAGGCAAAGCACTTCATAATCAGCAGTAACGCACGTAAATACCGGGATTACATTGCAGAGCATGTATTTTTTAACGTGCATCGCCACTCTGTCTCCACGCAGTAAGCTTCGGTTAATAAACTAATGATTGTAATTTAACATATGGCTTTCTTCGTGATACCACGTTTCAGATAACATAATTACTTCGAATAAAAAAAGATAGAAAAAGTGTGCTTAACTCATCTGGTTTAACTGCAGCGGAAAGTTGATTACGGTGAATAATAGAGAACATGCTCTGCGACTGCGCAGAAAGCTTAAGTTGAAAGGGTAGACAGCGCTCTTGATATAGCATTGCGTCTAAGATAGAAAACTGCTCAGGATGTCTGAAGTGTAACAGCTGCATTTGATGTGGCACGTCGACGGCCATCACGGCACTACGAAGTGTTCATCCACTTGCTGTCAATTCTTTTTCCAGGGAGGGGTACTACCTGCACGACCAACGTAGAGCTTGGAAAACGAGACGAAAGGCAAAGTTCATTCTCTATGCGTCTCGTTTCTAGAAAAAGAATGTGCGCACGTGAGCCCTTAAAGCCAGTTTGGTGGGTTTACTCGAAGCTGACTTAGCTACGTTTGGTAAGTTCAACACATGCAGTTAAACTTATAATGCAGCCCTCACGGTGGATATCGTGGTTAGTTTTTATGCGCTAGAAAATTCCTTATTCCTCCGGCCGACGAGTTCTGAATTCTTAAGTAAGATAAACGTCCGGCGCCGGGGGAATGAAAAATTGCTGCCCCAGCGCGGTATGTGCGGGGGCGCGCCGGAAAGGTAGGACCGCAGTGTCGAGAATAACTTTGTATCATGGTAAAGCTCCTCGTCGGCGAAGGGCTCGAAATGCCAGCCTTGTCGGCCTCGAGGGCCCCGTGGGCGTGTGGTGCCCAGCACGCTCCGGCATCGTCACGAGCTCGAAAAAGGCTGGCTTCAAGTGTGTTGCGAGTTGGGATCCTCCGTATGCGGAGGCAACTCCCGTTGTAGCAGCTCTTCCACCACCGCAGGCAGACGATGCTAGAACTGTACCGGTGTTCCTTGCGCTCGCCAAAAGGTGAGTCACGCCATCTCTATCGTACTCTCGGTTGGTCAAAAGACGAGCAGTGAGAAAAAAAAAGCTACATTAGCTAATTGGGATCGGTTTCATTATTATTATTATTATTATTATTATTATTATTATTATTATTATTATTATTATTATTATTATTATTATTTGAGCACCAGTATTCCAGGGCGAAGGCTCCATAGCTCTTTCCGGAGACTATAATAAGCATTTAATTGATTGATTGATTGATTGATTGATTGATTGATTGATTGATTGATTGATTATTCGTCTGGACTGCTTCGCCGAAGGCTTCCGCCGTTGACCAGCATTCCGACGCAACACGGAGAGCATGTCGACCTACCTGCCTTGGAGCTAAGGAGAGCAAGGGGACGTCGGTGGTTAAAAGCGCCCCGCGACCGAAAGCCATTTTTGTGCCCAGGCTCACTCCTGAAACCCCGTCTACCGAACTGACTGCGCTCCTCTCAAGCGGCAGAGCACCGCCCATTGCCTCAAACGCCTCAAGACGAAGCATGATTCGTGCGCCTCGTTCCACTACGGCGCCAATGAAGGAGCATTTCTGCAACTGCAGGACCCTTCCGCGTGGCCAAACAAACTGCTTATTTATCCTCACCGCGAAAATCTACTTCGTGCAAGTGAGTTAGAAAGCCTTGCGAATGATGGTCATGAATGGAGGTCTGAATTTTTACAATAAAGATGTTTGCGGTCTGAGCAGAAAAGCTAATGAATTACGGTGCAATTTCTTTTCATCCGCTTCTGTATTAATTTTGACAGAGACGTGGATTTCTTCCGCTATATCCTCATAACATTATTTTTCGCCTAATTATAACGTCTACCGCAGCGACCATGACAGCAATGGGGGTAATTACTATCGAAGGTGGAATCCTGATCGCTGTTCCTAGCACGCTTGCGCGCCTGCAGCACGCGGACCTTGGAATCCGTGCCCGAATCTGTATGGCTAGATGTGTCCTGCGGTGGAAGAGAGCGCATACTATCAAGGGAATTTCACATATCATCCAAGGCCGATTCAAATAGGTCGCGAAGCTTCGGGCGAAAAGCAGTTCAGTACAGATTGTCACCGACATCAGCATGGGGGGTTATGGGAGCAGCCATCGAAGCGCGACTATGTTTGGAGGGAACAAACATTGGGAAAGAAAAACGCCTTCTTCAATTCAAACGAGACACAGTTAGATTCATTCAACGAAAATAAAATTCCTAGTCAATTTTATATATTCGTGATGAGTTAAATAAATACGTTTAATTTTGTTATTAATAAATGCATTTCTTTCAGCGCCCATCGCTACAGGGGGCGTTGACGCCACTATCACTCGCAGTGCAATGCACGTCTTGAAATGGGCAGAAGGGCGCACTCGTATCACCTGTCGAAATACGCCCCCCTCACAATTTGTGCTTTCTCGCTTGTCGAAGTTTGTCTGAATTTGGTGACGCGGGTAGCTTCATTGCTTCTTAATCTGTTCAGTCAAAAGTAGTGAGTTACGACCGCCAAATAACTGTGTAGTTGTTTTCGTGCGACTGCGCTGGCCGACGGACTTGGCATCCGACAATATAGGATCAGCACTCTACACCTAAAGCTTTCGTCGGCCTCCAAAGAAAGTATGTTCTGCGCAGGGATGCGATTTCGACAACCGTATGGCTGGCCTTTTCCTGCATCGCTTTCCACGCTGAAAGCTCGAAACGCCCATAAAGTCGAATGGCGGGGCATTTGAATATATAGCTCCAAAGGAAGAACAACAAAACGAATTTCGCGCCTTCGAAAACAAAATGACGTCACTTCTGCTTTTAACGGACATGGCGTCACGTTATTTTTTTTTTCCGCCGGAAGTGTTCCCACCACATACAGATGGCGCTAAGCCCCATGAACCGGCGATGGACCGCCATGTTTTGAACGTATGGGCTCCTATGGAAGCTTCGCTACCAGATGCATTTACCTTGTATCATCCTCCATAGGCCGCAAGTTTTTATTTTTCCGGGGGGGGGGGGGGGGCTGCTGGTGCCTGACCAGCTTTCCGAATGGTGTCTATATATATATATATATGCTGGCATGATTGCCTTATATGAGAGTTTACATTCGCTATCAATAATACTGCTCCGCCTTTCCGGCGAAACTGCAGCCTCTCTCTGTGTTTTTTTTTTTTCTTCGAGTCCGAGTATAAGCGCTCCTGCGCATTAGTGCTGTTGATTTTGATTTCGAGTGAATCCGGCTTGGCCTCGTTTCGCTTACTGATTGAATTATACAGGGTGCCCCACTTATCACGCACCAAGACTTATAAAAAAGAACAGCTGCGTTACTCGAAGAAAACCTAGTGCATATTATTTCTACTACAGTGGAGCAGCCTCTAGTAATTCTTTCGTTCCTGAAATTTAATTCGAACGATTGCAATGATTATCTTATTCGAGAAGTACAATACTAATTATAAAAGTGTGAATGATGCATTTGTAGGCACCACCAGGCAACCCCAAATGACATCTAACTGCTGTGTTTTCAGCGACGTACTGATTGCGTGCAATTTTTTCCGACTGGCAAACAAAATATGAAATATGAAAAATACCACGTGACTGCGCTCCCACATGCATCATAAAGCAGTGCCCTCAGATAAGCTGATTGAACGCAACTTCTTCGCCTGTCGCAAACTCGAAGAGACAGCGCATCACCTTGATAATGGTATGGAAGGAGTACCAACAGCAGGTTTCGCAGCTTTGCAGCTAGCTATTGCTTGCTCTCTACGTCATTCTTATTATCCGTCTCTCAAGGCGGACTGATTACATTGATAACAAAATCCCCTTGAAAACAATGTAATAGGCATAGCATGTTTGAAAATCCCGGCTTTGCTCGCACCGCATCGACAGAGTGCGCGCGCAGATACATCTCGCGCCAGAAACTTGCTTAGCACCAAAGCCAAATTAAAGTGACCGTCTTATTTTTATGAAAGCGTATACGCGCTGCAAAAACAGGTTCGTGTCAAAAAATAAAAGCGAAATAAACTGACCGGGAAACGACCAACGTGTTGCGAAAAGGCAAAACCGATGCGTTCAATTAATCAAATAACCACTTCTAAGTGAGCAGAACTGGCGATCTGCACAAAAAAACAAAACAAAAATACATCAGATTTCAGTGTGTCCTTATTATCTATGAGTTTGTACGCGCCATTGAATACCAGCTGCTGCCTAGAGGACGTGTTCGAATAGGTCTCCTTCTGCAGGTTGTGGGGTCTGATGTGGGTATTCTCTCACACCGTACTCTTGGGACAAAGGAACGACAACACAGTAGTGCAAACAGTCACAAGGGCATTTATTGCACCTTTCATACATCAATGCCTGCTAGCCGAGTTGCTATCCACAAAACATGCCGATGGGCTCGCGACAAGTCTAGAAGTCCGACTTACCGCGACCGGAAGCGAGCGAATATGTTCGCCCCATGCTGGATCCCAACGCCTGGTCGTTCGCGTGTATAGTCACGCGAATCGTGGCGCGTTCGAAGGCGGCCACGCGAGGCGGTCTCGCACATGCATCCGTCGCCGCGCGCGCCGGATGTCCGCGCTGCTTCGGCGACCCGCCGGGGAAGAGGGTTGCTGCACGTGCAAGCACGTCGATCTGTCCCGTTCGCTGTCTGGAACCCAAGAGAGCGCGCCTTCTCTCTCCCGCCGAGGGTAACCCCGCAGCCGCGCAACACTAGCGCCATCTCTCGGACTGCGCCTGTACCACTTGGACCGCCGCGTGTGCGGCGAAGCCGCACTACAGGAGACGCGCTATGCGGGAAAAACACCAGGGGAGGCGCGAGGGTCGCATCGCATCCCCACAAGGTACGCAGTACTGAGTCCGCTTCACCACACCTTCAGTGGCTTTCTTGAAGACCAACGTTCGAATTCTACGCAGACATCCGTTATCCTTGCCTTGAGCTCATCTGACGTCATAGTCTCGATCAACTAAACATAATCCTGCAGATAACCCCAAACAAAGAATAGAGTAGAGAGAGGTCAGGTGACCTAACCGGCCAATTTACAGGCCCGTGCCTTCCGAACTATTGCGCTTGAAAAGTTGCATCCAGCCACTTTCTTGCTCGGCGTGCTGCTGTGTGCGGGTGCCATATCTTGCTGATACCACAGAAGTGGAAGACATGACAGCGGTACTTCGCTGAGAAACTCATCCACCGCTCCTTCAAGGATTTCGTCCACGTAACGCTGTCCAGTCAGTGTGTGATCGAAGGAGCTGGGACTGATTATAGAACCGGCGTAAATTCCGCACCCCACACTGAACGACCACTGGTACTGGTGCCGATTGCGCCTTACCTAGCGTGCATTGTAGTCACTCCAATAGTGTGCATTATGCAAATTTACCCGGGCGTTTCTGTGACAATTGGCTTCATCTGTGTACATGATGTTGCTCAAAAAGTCCGGTGACTCATCGGTTTTTGTGAGGAACTCAATTCGAGAAATATAGATGATTCTACAGGTCCGTGTCTCCCAAGCATTGGTGATGGTTAAGGTGGTACGGGTGAAAGGCCGTCATTTAGAATCCTTCAAAGTGATAACTTGGAAATTCGTACCTGGGTGGCCACATCCCGCACGCTAGCGTGAGGGTATGAGGCCATAAATGCTAGGAACATTCTTGCGCAGGCTAGGACTCAAAGATGGAGTCCTACGCCGTTGTTTCTTCAAGCTGCCGGTTTGTCTCAGGTTTTCATCATTTTCTGATGATAGCCGACGCGTTTGGTCTACTGCCACACTCTCCATGACTGATATATATTTGCGGCCTTCCTCATGTTGTCATATGGAGCTACCAAGGCAAGGATCCTCTTTATCTTCTGCTTATTAGAGAAAGACATGGTGACTGGGACGAAACAAAACGTACCTTTAAACATTTGCACTAACGTTGTCAATTCGTTTTTGTTGTGATAGCTTTTGTGGCAAAAAAAGAACCATCCGTGCATTTTATCTACGCAAGACAACAGCTATCACAGCTTGTTTTCAAATAACAGGAAACGCGACATATTACTGCGGCCGATGCGTGGCAGATAAGGCACTAGCAGTTTCTTTCCGGCTCTGAAATAGGTAGGCCACGCGTCATACGTACTCCTGAGGAGCAGGCAGCTTTCGATCAGCAACGCCTCGACCACAACCGGGAACGAGCTCATCCATGCCGTCCCGATGCTGCAGCCGGGGCACAAGAACAGGCTCCTGCAGCCGAGCGCAAGGAGCAACTGCGAACGGAGGATCTCACAGCCTACCAAGCCGTCGTTTAATAATCCGTCGGGACTAACCCAGTTAACGCAGTGATAAAAACCGGGGCCGCACGTTTCAGCTTCGCTGGTTAACCATCTGTTAGGAGTGCTTGGGCGGCCATTTGTTTTCTTTATTTCCTTCATTTCGTTCTGGCTAACTCAGAAGGAGCTTGTTCGAGGGCGCTGCTTTATGATGCGCGTGGAAGCGCAGTCACATGGTATTCGCAATATTTCGCAAGGTTTACTTATCAGACGGCAAAAATTAGTACGCAATTAGTACGTCGCTGAAAATACCGCAGTTAAACGTCCCTTCGCTATGCCGACAAATGCCTCACAGACACTTTGGTAGTTATGATAGTACGTCTCGAGTTAGATAAATCATTACAATTACCTAATTAAATCTCAGTAACTAAAATGTTACTGACAGCTACTCCTATGCACTGGAAACAATATGCACTAGGTTTTCTTCGGGTAACGCATTCCCTTTTTTAAAGATATTGGCGCATGATAGTGAATTGGGACACAATGTATATATTTATGACTTCTGCATGCAATTGACGATGTTTCCATCCCTAATAAATGTTGGGGATTATAGACATGTTTTTCAATTATTTGTTACCTTTACTTACTGGAAAGAGAAGCGATACTGAGACACATATCATTCACGTGCATTTCACATGCCATTAATGAAAGACTCTGCTGAAGGGGTCACTAAAGCCCAGACGTCTTCTTCAGGGTCAAAAATGCACGCAAAGCATTTTGAAGCGAGATGAACATACAGCAACATATTCATTCTCTAGGCATAAGCTATCCATACCTTTAGAAATAATTGTTAATTGGCTACTTCGTTCTCTTCAAAAATACAATAAACCTTGTCCTGTGTATATATTGAAATAAATTGTATATCTGCATGGTGTTTAGGGAATTGTAAAGCAATATTGAAGTACGGATGAGGCAGCCGCCGCTGGTATTTTTAATGCGCTTGTTCTCCCATTGTCAGGATTTGCAGAAATAAAGCAAAGTATGAATTAAAATCCATGCATGTCCGCGCCAACAATGCTGCAGTAAGCTATTAGCCCCAATAAAATTTTAAGTGATAAGGTCGAGCCAAGTGAAGAGAAACCTTAAATGATGTGGGTGACAAAACTCTGCCAATGACGCGTTAGGGGGGGGGGGGGGGAGGGAGGCTTCGGCATCGCCAGGGGGAGCTGAGCCCCCCCACCCCCACACACACTCCCGGAAAACTCCAGAGGGGTCTCGGGCCCCGGAGCCCCCCCCCCCTCTCCCCCCGTACTCGGCGCCTAATGTCACCCTCGAAGAATCCATCTTGATTCCTTAAGCGTCTACCATCAATTCAGAATATCATCACTTCCCACCTTAAGCATAAATTTATAGTACTTGGAACGTTTTAACGTACCTGGAATAAAATGGGACAACCTGTCGATATGTCACCTTAACAACTACATTACACATAAAGGATCCACTGTCCTAGATATTATTTCTTTCAACTGCCTTTAACAGTTTAACCACGTGCAGAACTCGCAAGGTAAAGTATTGGACTTTGTCGAACATGGAAAGCGTCCGTGCCTCCCATGTTGACAGAAAGCTGGTTCGAGCAGACAAGTATCATCACCCTTATATTTCAATTGTGGCAACACTCAGGCAAGGTTTCAAAGAAAATGCACCAAAAGCGTCGAACTCTCTGCGGTACAATTTCTGTGGTATGAATTACGCCAGTTTTTATCGCTATCTTTTTAAGACAGAGTGGCCCCCTATATTAACATCAGAGGATGGAAATTCTCGTGTTCAACATTTCACTGGCGTTCAGCAGGAGGGAATTCGTATGCGTACATACCTCTAAAACTAAATCGCCCTTCACGGTTTTGGCTTTCAACTCAGCTTCGCAATTCACTGAAATGCAAGGAGCACGCCCACAAGAGAATGAAAAGTGGATCTGAAAAAAATGGAAAGCTGAATTCAAGGTGTGCCGATATCTCAGTAACAAACTACGACCGTGATCACAATTACTACATTAGCTCGGTCGAAAATAATCTTTCTAAAAAGCCTAGACATTTCTGGAGATATGTGCAACTGAGGTCGATACCAAGTAAAACATACTATCTCGCTGTTAGCAAGCAATCATGAAACTATCGAGGACGTCTCATGCGTATGCACAACACGTTCAATCAGTTTTCAGCAGGGGCGCTGGCGCCACTTCGTCCGACCTTCTGCTGCTCAAGGGTGATGAGCCAAGCACAGTCTATTAGTGAAGAACTTATCGCCAAAAGGATTCACAGTGCAAAGCCGTCGCTGTCATGTGGCATTCCTGTGGCTTTAATCAAATCATACAGTGAGGCGCTCAGTCTAGTCCTGACTTGCATATACAACACCTGCCTTAAAAGATGAATATTTCCTATACTACGAAAAATCTATCGTGTCATTCCCGTCCACAAAACTTGCTCGAAAACAGACCTACAAAACTACAGACTGATATATCTCCCATTATCTTCTTCAAACTTGATTGATTGATTGGATTGATTGATTGATGGACTGATTTATTTATTTATTTTTTTACTTATTTAGTTATTTATTTATTGTAACAAATGAATAGGAGAATTCAACCTCTTGCGTTCCCCCTGTAATAGCCTGTATAAGCTGGATCAGAAGTTGCACATTGAGTCATTGGAGAACAGAGCATTTAAGCTGTCGGCGGACTTTTGTAGACACTTCCGTATGCGCTTCAGCAAACGTGTAAATCGTATCAGTCTTCTCAATTCCTGTGGTGCAGAAATGCAATAAGTGGCTGATTCTTTCGCTGTTAATTTTTTCTCTATATGTAAACCATCACATGACAACAATGTTCACAGGCCACGCTCTCCTGCTGGAAGTTCCAGCGCGGTACTCTCTTTCGAGAATCTCATCAGCGAATGCCCCATGTGTCTCAAACCATCTTTGTCATGCCGTCCAGATGGCATCCCGGCAGCCACTATCAAAGCCTACGGCATAATTTTTGTACATGTCCTGACACCAATAGTTAATAACTGATTGAACAATTCTACATTGCCGCGCGCTGGAAAAACCACTCGCGTTTTTCCTGTCTTCAAATCGGGCACGAAAACAGATCTCGAAAATTATCGGCCGATCTCTCTTCTCTCTGCCATTTCCAAAATCTTAGAAATAACTATTTAGAGTGTATTGTTCTTCAGTGTAAAAAAAATGTTTTTGTTTCAAATCAGTATGAATTTCTTACCGGCAACTCAACAACCACCAAATGTGTCAGCTCTATGACGCAGGTTTCCACGCCCATTACGCAAAGAGTTCAAGTTGATGCTTCGTACCGCGACCTCAGTAAAGCCTTTGACGTAGTCAATCATACACTACTGCTCGAGAACGAGCAGTAGTGTATGAGCACCGTAGTGCTTGCGCACTACGGCGCCGAGGCTGCTATTGTAGCTCTGCTACGCAGCCATCTCCTCGATAGGTCCTGCTTCGTGAGCGTCAAGGATAAATTTTCTGTGTCTGTAATTTCCTATGTCTATCAGTTTTCTGTGTCAGCGTCCGTCATTTTATTTGGCGCCTTCGTCGTAATCGCGTCTATAAGGTAGCTAGTGACGTGCTCCTCGTGTGGTGCGTTAGTTTTCATCAATGACGCTTCCTCTGCAATCCAGAAGTCTCCGTTCCTTCTTTAAGCAGATGACATCAAAATATTTAAGGAGATACACAGTACTGATGACTACCGTGCTCTGTATTCCAACCTATCCTCATTGTCTGAATGGTGCCAATAAAATGGGCTCACTCTAAATTCACCTAAAGCTAGAATTATGCCCATATTTGCGTAAAACCCATAATATCGTCTTCCATTGTTGTATTGATGGTGCAGTGTTGACCAGGTTGTTGAATACGGTGAACTCCGGTGTGCGTTTTTATATTATGTTAATCTTTTCCGGCCATTATAAGCGTGTAGCAGCACGAGGTATCTGCCCGTGCCTGGTTACATCTGCAGACTTACAAGACATATTTCCGTACCCTATTCGCCTTCCTCAAATTGTTTACACCCGTCTGTTTCCATTTAGTTGAATATTTCTTAGTGCTGTAGAATGGCACAATCAATTCAAATATCATTTTAATTGACTGTGCGGAGAAATTTTGGAGAGAATATATGAGCACCGTTTTCTGACCTGACGCACCAACAACTTTTCAAGTCAGAATAATCATTCTACACTTCTGTCACTTAGCTTCAAACGTGGTCGCACCGATGTTTTCCTTTTTGTACAAAATAATTCATCGAATTGTATCATGCACGGGTCCACTAGCTTTTGTTTCACTGCGGGTTCTGCAGAAGACTGCCCTTCCGCATTCCTGCGTCTTTCAGACACTCACCTCTACAGAGAATGCAGAATCTTTACCACTGTAATATTCTTCATCTTGATATGTTTCAAAACTTGCCGTCTTCTTTCTGTTTCGAGCTTCGCACTTTCTCTTGAGCCTTCTTTCTAGCCACGCTCTTCTCCTGCCTTAGATGTTCTCCGTCTCACGCTTGTGTGTTATTGCTGTATTGTTGCCCCTTGCGTAGCCGCTTATCCAATCTTTCTTTTTATTCTATTTTTTCTTACACAACTTTTGGTCGTAGTTCTTTTGCATTTTCACCTTTTCTGTTTTTGGGTTTTTTGTGCACCAGCGCCAAGCCCTCAGTGTTGTACCTGGGCACATTATATAAATCAATTATTATTATTATTATTATTATTATTATTATTATTATTATTATTATTATTATTATTATTATTATTATTATTATTATTATTATTACTGGCATGCTTTAGCCACCATTAAGCAAGTTTGAATGGAGCTCATTCAGGGACTCGCAGGTCAAGGCTGTATATCATCAAGGGGACATTTAACTTACAACAGGTGAGTATACAAAAGCAAGAAACTGAACGCTGAACCTCAATAGACCAGAGGTATTAAAGCAAACAAAAGAACATTCTACGCTTGTCAAAGCGTCAGGAGTAACATGCGCATATGCTCATTTGTATGCGCAAATAGCGCATACAAATGACTAAAATAAATAGTGAGGTGATACGTAGCGTAAATTTAGTAGCCAGTGAGAAAATCGGTGATGCTTCTGCCATATTTGCCGATGTTCATGGGGTAGATACCCAATCCTTCCTGACCTTATGGTTGCTGAAACCTCGCTTCATCATCATCGTCGTCATCATAATGTTGGTGGGGGTGATGAGGATGACGACGATGATGATGACAAAAACACAGAAAAGTGGAACCCGTTGTATGTAGAAAAAAATACAGTAACCTGGTACATACGTTTATAGCTTAATGCACAGTATTTCGGCGATGCCGCAACGCAACGGTTCCTTTCGCTTGATTCTATTCAATTATTACAATCACCACACCTGACCGTCCCGTTTTCAGGACGTATTAGCAAAAGTATATGGGCCACAGGCACCCCGAAAAAAAAAGATACTGTTTATATTCGTAATTCAGCCGCACAAACCGAAATTGAATGCTCTGAAAAGTTCAAAATTACCCCCCCCCCCCCAATCGTGTATACTGCGCATTCCTCAATTTCAAGTTGCACTCATAGGCAGAGAATAAAATTGACTTTATCGCAGAATCCCTGGGTCCGCGTGCATTTGCTCAGGGGAACTGATGTGCGGAAGGCCGCTTGGGCCAGTGACGTGGCGATAAATGAAATGTAATAAAATATTTTTTTTCTATTCTGGCCCAGGCTAATCGACACTCTACACTGCGCCGAATAGCCGCTCATTTTGATTGCCACTCCACTTGTAGCTGCGCCGTTTCAAGTGCGAACACGCGTGCGCACCCACGAATGGTTGCTTCGCAGCTCCCGTAGCGCGAAATCTGCACCGGAATCGGCGGCTCGCGCGCACGGAAACCACGCGACGCGCAGGGAAGCGCCAGCACAAAAGCGGGGAAGGATGGGGATGGAAGGGGGAGTTTGTGTGCCGCAGGTAACAAGCGGAAAAGGCGGTCGAACAGGCTCACGTGTTGCGGCCACTCGTCGCCTCCAGCGTGCCGCAGCCAGAGCGACCCATTAAGGAGCGTTCCTTCGCGCGGCGGCGACCGGCGGCGCATCGAGCTCTCTCGTTCACCGAAGGCGCTCAGCTCCCCGAGCGGCGCCCATTAACGTTAACGACTCGCTTCGCATAATTTCGCCGGGAAACAATTTTCGCTCGGGCTTCTCTTCGCGGTGTTGTTCCTACCCTTCTTTTTTTTTCCCCTGCTCACCGCCTTGGTTGGCGTTGGCTGCGTTATCTACTCTAGGGACGATATATCCTCGGACGCCCTCTTCTTTCCCCGTGGCTGCGCGTGAAGCGCCGGCAGCTCATTAATCCGGTATCGCGGAAACGAACAAAGACAAGCGGTCGGCCGTGGGCGCGTGCGTCAGCCCCAAGTGCGCCAAATCGCCCCGACAGCGCGAGGCACGGCACCTTCAATCGCTCTGAAGCAGAGAAAAATGAAAACAGGGGGAGGGGGGGGGGGGGCTTAAATAACGTAAAAAAGGAAGGGACGCTGAATAACAAAAAGAAAAGGATGAAGAAGCCAAATGCCCGTTTCTCAACCTCTGTGCTCTCCGCAAAGCTCAAATTCTCAGGCAGAAGGCTTCAATAACGGCAATATTTTGGTGGTGATGTAAATATTAGCTCTGATGTCCTACCAATGCACACTTTTTGCTGGCACTATTTGGCAGCTGCACTAACAAAATGCTGTCTCTCTTTCGCCCTTTCGCCCACTCACTCACTCACTACTTGTGAGTGCGCTAACAGAATAAGAAACTGATAAACAATTCTAGCGTAAGAGCTTTTTGTGAGTAAGAACCCTGGCCCCGTATTCACAGAGCGCTCTTGCTATAAAATTATCTGTAAGAGAAAATTGAAGCCAATCCTGATGTTGGAAATATTAGTGAAGACAGCTGGCCAATGACAAAGAGCACTTACCTTGCAAACGAAACGCTTCGTGAATTCGGCCCCTGGTCGTCCAATCATGAGTTCTAAAGCAGGACGTGAAAGCGTACGGCTGACTTGACTTGGTGAACAACAATTATCTCTGCTCGATGGTTTGCACGCACATAAGTGTATGCGACTTGCTCGTGTGGTGCCACCCTTCTCTTGTGTTCAGTCTAATTTGTTCGCGCTGTAGTTCAGCATGCTTTGAATTGCGAATGAGGACAGCTTTTATAAGCACGTCGTGACTACAAAGAATGCGCAGCTTCGCCCGAAAGGTGAAGCATCGATTGTGATAGCAAATTAGTAGACAGCCATACGAAGTAAGGATAGACGTTTTATCGGCCGTATAAAGTTGTCAGCATTTGCTTACTAACTAAAAGCAGGGTATCTCGCGCTCACAGTCAAACACGAACACATCTCGCTCAATGATCGTGGACACCCGCTGTGGAAACGCTGGCGTGAGGAAGTGCGGCAGCAGCAGCGAGCGAATTGACCTTCGCGCTGGCTCTCGCTTCAACCCAACTAAGCGGTGAGAACGCAGCGCACGCGAAGCTATCAGCCTTCGGCGTAACTAGGCTCCGTCCCCATCGTAGATCGCCTTCAAGACAGGGCACGCGTGGCCGCGCTCAGCCACGTCATACATGGCCGCCGCCATTAGTAGAATGACCCCTGGTGCCTTGCGCTCAAGCGACGACAGCGCGCTTCCTCCCCGTCCTCCTCTCTTGCGCACGAGCGATCGAGCCACCATCCTGCACTCACCCTTGCATGCTTTCACTCGCACCTACAACGTACGGCGCGTCCACGATGGTATCGCACTTGGACTCTATACAGAACATCACTGCGACGGCGACGGGGACGACGACGTCGACGATCACAGCGGCAATGCGCCTCGACTGTCCACACAACTGCTATCAGAATAAAACGAAACTTCATTTACGATCTTGCAATGCGTCAGCGTCTGCGGAACAGACGGTTAGAGCAAGCAGGTTGCTGTATTTCACCGTGCAGAGATCGCAGCGAAGAATCGACCTGCTCATGGCACCGTTAAAGGGCCCCTCACCTAGCCACAAAACAAATTTTGTTTATACGATGGAAGTTGTTACGTGCCCTCTAAGGAGTGTTCTACCGCAGTAATTTTTCAAATTAGTTCATTGATAGCAGAGATATACATACTTGAAGCATCGCGAACATATTATTTTAGGAGGCGAGCGCCACCGCCAACATAGACATTCTCTCCATTGGCCCCGTCTAATCTCCGCAAGCGAAATGCCTTCCCTGTGTTCTCCAAAACGGTAGGATCACGTAACAAATACGTCATGGGGCACGCCTTGTTTCTCTCTCTCTCTTTCTCTCTCTCGGTTTCGCGTTTTTGCCGAGTGGCGCACTTCCGGTGACGGTCTCGCGCGCGAGCTATTGCGTTTGTCTCATTTCGCGCAGCGGACGATTTTGCACGCTCTGCACGAGAACACCTGATTAGCAATATAAATCAGTGTCACAGTCAGGAGCACTGGGGCAAGCGTGAGAGGATGAAAGAGCATGACTGCAGCGCTAGAACACGGAACACTCTGCGCACGCGACTGCACTACGTGGGAACAAACAAGAAACGGAGGTGCATCTCTCTTGGCACTGTACGAAGTAAAACAGAAACACGCAGACTTTCGATTTGTAGGTTTTATTGAGGTGGAAGCCTTACAACCTCAATGGAACGAACTTTCGTGACGAATTTGGCGTGACGAAAAATCCAGCGCGAAGCGCCACCACGTATTCGTCACACCTTCTTACGGCCTTCGCAATGGGGTCTGTTTCCGCCTCCCACCGCACCGCGGTGGGGTCGCCACTGCCCCACTGCTCCGCCGTTGCGACCGCCGTTCGCGCGGAAGGAGAACGCGCATTTGCTCCAAGTCCGTCCCGCGTGAGTGGTAACCGTCAGGTCCTAATATTTCACCCCTATGCATTATGCTAAGACCGCGCAATCAGCCTCTTCGATTTGACAGCTAAGAGTTATAAACAACAGAATAACTACCGCGCGCCATCGCGTGCTCTTAAGTATGACTGCATGGTCGCATGAGGCTTTGGTACACTCAAGTCAACACTTTCTACCTGTTAAATTTGGAGAGAAACAAATCTATCAGCCTCTTCAGTTTGCCTACTGACGGATTTTAACCAGTGTGTAGAATTATAAGCGACCTGAAGCGTTTATATGACATATTCCTAAGAATTCCGAAGCGTATAAAATATAGCTCCTGAAATCTCAAGCGCTGCCGTTTTTTTTTTTTGCACGAAAGTGGATTTAGCATGAATGCATGACGCTGGACAGATTCAGAGAAACGAAAACAAATTTATTCACAGCTAAATTCAAATTCAAGGTGTCCAATGCGGTGCCGCTCAGATCCATAACTTCAATATGTTTTACGTTCAGAACATATCAGTTGGTTGAAACACTCTACATATCTATAGTATCGCGACTGACGCACATCTATTGTAGATTCAGTCGGTTTAGTAAATGAGTGATCAACAACTTCCCATCAAAGAAAATGGCATGAACAACGCTGTGGATGTGAGAAGAGCGCCAAACAAAAAGAAGAAAAGTTCACAGTCTGAAAAGCTTCCTGGATGGTTTATGCACATAATTAGCTGGCTTCTCGTTCCTGTCGGTGACTTTCTTGGTGTAGTTAACAAGAAGTATTCTGAGAAATTTTTCAGATATCAAAGAAGCAGACCTCATGGCATGGCTGTTGTCGGTTCCTTCTGAACAACTGAGCAAAGGCGAGTTTTCAAGCTGTGGCTGAATGAGGATTTGAAGTATTACCAGAACATTTGTGCGTGGCAGGTGCAAGGCAACTTTTTCAAAGAAATATACGGCTTTGTCCAAGAGGGCAACAAACTCTAGTTTTTGGGTAGTGCAGTCCACTGGAATCTTGACCTTGCAGAAGAGTTTAGAGAGGACCAGTCCTCTCGCTAGTTTGAAGAAGGATATTGTAAGCGTCGCATCCGAAGTCACTGATCAACTTGAGAATGTATCCAGCGAGGCTTTTTCACACTGGGCACCAGGTAGCACGGGTACTCATCGAACACGGTTGGCACAGCACCAGGCAAAAGTTTTCTGATGCGGCACCCTCAAACGTAGTCACTCGCGAGGAAACGCCAACTGCAAACCACACTCGATGCCGACTTGTCGTTGAAGACGAAATTTTCTCTGGAGATGTTTTTGAGCCACTTTGCAAACAGTCCTGAATCACTCGGGAATTGATGAAAAGAAACGCCCTGAGTCTTACCGAACTGCGACTTGCAAAGCGGTACGCAGCAGTACACCATCGCCGCGTTGGATGATCAACGGCGGGCAATAAACACCGTCGCACAGCAAATAACTTAATCCGTGGATTGAACGGGTAGAAACGTGCACCAGCGCTCACAACACTAAAGGCCACGCTGCCTGCCGGCACACAGTCCGATGAGAGCACTCCCCGTCCAAGAGAGAAATATGCGAGGCTCGGAAAAAAAAAAAGCAAGCGCAGACCAACAGTGACGTCTGCGCTTCGCACATAAGAGGGAAGTCAAGCTGCCAGGCTTTTCCCCACATCGTTAAGATCGGCGAATTCGGACCTTGGGAGGATTCTTAGAAAACCAACGCATAAGGCGGATGAGTCGGAATGCGAGACATAATTCGACACGTAGCTGCGAGGAATGCCGTTCACGGAAGCAGCGGCGACAATGGCGTCGTCAGGTAGCGGAGTCAGGAGACGATACCCCCTATCTCTGACAATGTGGCGAGAAAAAGAAAGCAATGAATATGGCGGCATTGAAACTTATATGAATCTGCCGCAATGGCTCAGTGGTTGGAGTGCTAAGCTACTAAGCCATTTCTATGAAGGCGAAATTCCAGAGGCCCGTGTACTGTGCAGTGTCTGTGCACGTTGAAGAACGCCAGGTGGTCGAAATTTCCAGATCCCTTCACATTGGCGTCCCTCATAGCCCAAGTCGCTTTGGGACGTTAAACCCCCATACACCATTCCGTTAACCTTCGCGTTCACTGAATTCTCTACAAGCACTTAACTTTGGCATGGACTATGAGACATCCAAGAAATTGACCGAAATACGATCTTCGGCATTTCAGACCGCAACATTTGTCATTTCCCTGTCATCCCTTTCAGGAACGAGAGTGATTGGACCTTTGATGTTTCTATGGTTCGAATATTTCAATGAAAACTCCGTTCACATGTGAACTTATTGGCTGACATGTAGATAAATCATTTGCTTTTTGTTTTCTTTCGTTTCGGTGAATCGTTGAACAAGAAGCAGCGGAAAAACAGCACGAAACCAGGCGATCACCGCCCGCCGCCGCAGAAGCAGGCGAGCGGAGAGCGGTAGGGTGGTCGCGCCCCTGGCGGCGGCGAAAGGCGTAACTCTTGGAGAAAAACTCCCATTGCTTCCGCGGCGAATGCGAAGGCCGTAAGAAGGAAAGCGCGCGCTCCCTTAGAGACCGGCCGTGGTCACACCACACCCCATGCAACCGAGAGCGGGTGAACACCACCGACCATGCGGTCGACGCAGCCCGCGAGGAGTCGTCGGGGCCAGAAGAGCTAGACTACGAAAGTGACGTGGGCGAATGAAAGCATAAGGTAAGAATGCGCCTAAGCCAATGTTTTTTTAGAAGCAAAATAAGGCAACTGACTTGAAAAAACTGCGTACACATGTGTTCGCTGTTAGACGAGACCTATTTAGGTTGCTATATTTTTTATACGCGACACGTCAGTATTTAGTCTATAGTATCCCTCGTCTGTGACCTTGTGTTTGTTTACGGCGCGCTCCGTTCGCACCCAACTGAGTTTTTCTCCCGTCTGCGTCCGCCTTCGAGCCTGCTCTGCAATCGAGGAAACATGGAAAGCTATTTATGTTACGACGGACATGGCACTCGTAGCCAAGCGTCAACAACCAAAACACCCTCCGACGGTAGGCCGACGCAGTGTTGCCAGGTCGAACAAGACCGCGTAGCCCAAAGCTAGAGAAATTGTAGCCCAAATGTAGCCAAATACAAAAAACAGCAAAACAACTTTGTAGCCAAATGTAGTCATTATTATTTTCAATTTTATTTGTACATACATTGTCACGTTTGGCTATATGATAATCCCTTTTTGTACAACCCGTCGTAAAGAAATTTCCATGACGCCGTGACGGTTGACCCTTGACATCCACAACAGTGACATCATGCTTGCACACACAACACTTTTTGGTTGGCCCCGGAAACTCGAGTTCCAGTGAATCGCTGCAGAGGGCGAACCTATCGAAATGAATCTCGAATGTAAGTACGAACAAAAAACTTGGAGTACACTTAAAGACTCTGACAACTGGCCAGAATGTGTTGCGAGACGTTGACGGAAATGAAATGACCATGATTTATAGTGATACAATAAAGCATGCTATTCGCGATTGAAGTAGGGATTATAATTTTAAATTGGCAAAGAAAGTCTCAAAAGCCAGTAAGTGGCGAGGCCTGGCAGTGAAATCTTGGCACTTCGGAAGCAGTCTATGAGATTACTGTACGTAAGTGGGCTGCTATTAAGTACAATATTATTATTGCTTAGAATTGCAGTTGCTATATTATTATACACTTGCGCTTTATTCTATGCTTCGGAAATAAAAAGCGCTCCCATGGCTACGGAAACACACTTAACTGCGTATTACGTGTAAAATTGTCGTTTCATTTTCCATCTGATTGTTTTCTTCCTGTCTGGTGTAATACCAAATCAGTTGGACAGGAAACAATGAAAACACGTAGCTATTATCGCAGAAATACTCCGGAAAACAAGAATCGTAGGAAGGTCGACTTGACAGACAGAATAATACTTTCTCCCAGTTACGGCCCAGCCCCTCAGCCACGTCCCCCTTTACCTTTCCCCCTTTCAATAAAGTTTATCACCACCACCACCGGCCGCACTTGTCGCGTGCCTCCCAAATACACGCAAATACACGCAAATACACGCAAATACATGCAAATACACTCAAGATTGCCGCGCGACTGGCCGACTTTCCATGAATTGGCGGGCTTCTTTGACGCTGGGAAAATATTTTCTTATGTAGCATGTATTGAGCAACAGAAAGCTGTATCGGGAGTTTTTCATGTCGCTCTACAATGATCTTATTGACACGTTTAATCTAATTATAATATTTGAGAAGTTGATTAATTAATTTGGACTGATTATGTAGTTAGGCAGAATGAGAAGAATAATCTGAGTTTCTCCAAGCGACAGAGAAACACATTACCTTTGTTCTGTGCAGCTACGTGGCATTTGCGTATTTTAAATCTCTGGCTAAAGTTAGCTGGGACACCCTGTATACTGTTAGGTTGCCTCGCCTTCCCGTACAGTACGTCAAAAAACATGAATCCTTCGCAGCATCATTCCTGATGCAGCGCGTAAATCGCTCAGGGAGACAGCAGTCGTTGCCAGCTTCTAAGAATGTGTGAAGCTAGTAACGCACTGCAGTCGCAAGATACAGGAATTGCCAGAAGCGCCACTATAGCCGACTCTAAGGATGCGGCCTGTCCACGGAGACGACAGGCGAGCTGTCTACTTTAACGCGGCAAACATCCTGCACGAGCATTCACAGCGCGCCATTTACTCGTAGTGTGGCCATCGCCACATTGTTAGCGACGAAAGAAGCGCGCTGCCGAGTCGCGCGGGCGCCACAAATCCTGCGTTATGGGGGGGGGGGGGGGGGAGGCAAGCGCTGAGAGGAGACAAGCGCTGCGCGATCACGACGCGCGCGGACGTTCATCTCTGCAGGATGGCGCGGCCGTAACCGGGAGTCTCGCTCCGAGGATCCCGTAGGACAGAGCATGTGGTGTACTATACGCGCGACTGAAGCAAGCATGAGTGCGCGAACATTGCGCGCTATGCGCATATAGCACAGGGGCGCGTCACTTCGCGAGGGAGGCCCTTCCTTCCTTTTACGTGCACACACACACACATAGATACACGCTCGAGGAGCAATGAAATGCACCGAGTAATCGCTGTAGCGGGGACCGTAACGCCATGAATATTTCAGCCACTGCGCTGGTCCGCTTTTCAACGCCGCGCGCGTGGCGAGCATGGTTCGCTTGAATTTTTAACGCGTTTCTTGCAGCCCCAAAGTGACACGCGAAGAAGCGTCCTCGGCGGCCCTCGACGTACCTCGTTAGGCCCGTACAAGCGGGTAGGAAGAGGGGGAGGATGGAGGCGGAGTTGCCCCGCACTACACGCCTGGGAACATCGCTTGGGCCGCCTACTCGCGCGGTGATCAAGCGCTCCCGAAACGATGCCTTGAATATTCACGATCCGACAGCGCCCGCGCGCGGCGCTCTTGAGGCAGCACCAACGGCAGCAGCAAGGCGGCTTCACATGGGGCGTTCAGCATCGCCGGTGGTCGCGGAAGATCTCTCATCGATGGAGATCCCCACGGCGCGTCTCGGTGATACGAGCGCGTGGTTCGCGATGTAATAGGGCCCCATACTTTTGATTCGCGTCTGCGCGTCGTCGCCCAACGTAGCGAAGAAGAATTCTGGAGGAAAAGTAGATTACTTAGAGGGAGAAAAAAGATTTCCGCCTATAAAACCTCCTGTGTCCCCACAGCTCTGTCGAAAACTGCGCAACTCGGCAAATCATTTTACGAGATACATGGGGCAAAAGCTGCAGTATCCATGGGGGAGCGGTTGCTCACAACAGCAAGAAACATTTCATCAGCTATCTCGCAAGTACGCCACGCGCACTCACACACTAACCTACACAAGTAACATTTTGAAGTGGCTTTTACGACGCCATTGAGTCTCGCTTAGCTCTGGTGAATCCTAAGTAGTCATACCTGTTTTAGGTGAAAATGCCAAAGGCGACTCCTAAGCGCTTGGAGTCGCTCGATGGTAACAGCCGCAATATTTTCTTGCTCGTGTGTCCACCTGGTCCATCAGGACATAAGATCGATCATTTATATGGTGCCGAGCAGGAAAGCAACGATTTTCATTACGACCACTACATAGGTCAAGCGTGGTCTAAGTACCGCAACGATTCTTTTCATATTAGTTTTCTTTTCGGCGATTCGTCAGTAGACCGAGCAGCACTGCATCTAAGCTATCACAAGGATCAGCAGCTGGTGAGTTGCAGACGACAAGAGGCGATATAGAATCTGGCGAAAATAACCCTTACATTATACCGACCGAGTTATCCGAATGATCATTCGTATATTAGACAGTGAAGAGGATTGACTGTTACAGTAAGGCAAGGGCCAGCGTGACCTTATGCCTAATACATGATGTGAATGCATATTGGGCCCGAAATTTTTGCTATCTCTTAGAGCAGCCCCTATGCCCTCTAACTCGAACTCATACTTTACCTCAATAAACATTGCATATATAATACCTTCAATTTTTACATGCGTGATGTGCATTCAAAAGACGTATAGGGGAACAAATACTGTAGACATAATACGAGGAGCTTCATGACGGTGTCCAACTGTTCGCATTTCAAAGAAAAATATCGAAACGCTTCGTCGCAGGTAGGCACATTTGGTATTGAACGAATGCGGCTCTAATGATGGAAAGCTCCGCTGCAGGGCATTTAGACTTTGACCACACTATCTTTTGACAGTCTAGAAACGCAGTCGATATCCCACTGGAGGTAAACAATGACGGAGCTGGCAGTGTTATTGATTGAATAAAATAATCCCATTTCGTAAAGCAATACGAGAGATCATCGTTAGTGACTAAACAACTGAATCTGATGACATGCAAGCTGCTATCGTTTGAACCGTTGCATTATTTCTTTCTTTCAGATAATTTTTCAAATAGAGCCGGCTTTTAAGCTATTCTACAATACTCTCAGAAAAGTATGCACTGCTGCTCGATATCTTTGACTTGCAGGGACGCAATGTCAAGCATGGCCAAAATCCGAACACACAAGATAAGAAGCTAAACATCCGTTAAGCGATTCACTACAAGTATGCAAAATGTACCGCCACTTTTGAATGCTCCAGTGTTTATCACTTCTGAATATTTCACTAAAAAACGTCCAGTGAAGCCACGTTTTTTCCCCACACAACCATCACCGGATAGGCCGACTTCCGTCACTAAATTCGGCTTACGAAACCGGTTTTAATGTGCAACTGCTTAGAATAGTACACATTCTGTATATCCCCATTACATTCTAATCCGACATGCCCGACGTGAAGATATGAAACAAGTTTACGTTCAACCTTGTTGGTATGATATCTTCGTAGCTTTATAACAATTTTCCTGTTCCCTAATAGTGGGTCCTGGTCATGTTTTCCTCTTATTTTATTCATTTGTTTTCGTTGTTGTTGTTTTGTGCCATACGGCTGTGAAGCTGATGCGGTCTGCATGCTGCGAAAACATATTTTATCGTACGACAATGAAAACGCTTCTCCGTGCACCTCTAGGTTATGGCTAAGAAGACATAATTCAGTAATTATATCCTATTATTTGATAAATGTTAATGTGGTTCTATCTCCCAAAGTTTCCCAATGAGGCATGAAGCACGCCCTATAGAGGCCTGCGAAATAGTTGCTCTGCGGCTGTTTAACGTGCGCTTAAGTCTAAGTACACGAGCGTGTCTCTGTGTGTTTTTTTTTCAGTTCTTTAAATGAGGTCACCGCTGCTGAGAAGCGAATCCACGACTTCGTGCTTAATTGCAGAGCCGTATATCCACATATTCACCGCGGCGGGCCAACATATCAATGAAAGCTCTTCATAACGCTAACTGGTGGTAATTGATGCATACGGATGACAACACGTGACGAAGAATTATATCCGTTGCCGTTACTGTTCGTGCAAACCGGAGTTCGGGTGCACACGCGTGGTGACTGGACATAAGGACGAATGTACTCGTAGGAGTACATTCGTACAATGTAGGACGAATGATTGTGTTAGTAAGCCTCCTGTAGCATTGTCAGAACAAGCATTATCCTTTTTTAGAAAGCACAGGCATGTGGACCCAGATTGGTTGGTTGGTAATAAATTTATTGAATTGTCCGGCAGGTTTTTGGCGACCCGGGCTCAGGTCTCCCACGACGGGACGTCGAGATCTTGTCTCAGCGCCGCCTCACGGGCTTGCTGGATGGCCCGCGATATGGTTTCGTGGTTTTGTTTTCTGTATAGTTTTGTTTTCTGATTTTTCTCTCTTTTAGTCTGTGCGTGTATATCCGGCCAATAAGCAAAAGCCGATAGTTGGAATTTAGCGCTTGTCCCCGTGTTTCTGTTTATTTGTGCATATGTTTTAGTTCGCGCTTCTATGACCTCATGATACCTTACGAAAGCACGGGAGTGTCCACACCACTGGCTGAGCCCTATAAGACAATGGGAAAATTAGTTCTAAAAGCTTTCAGAATGACGGCCGAGAACGATTCACCGAACCCGCCAGTTAAATAAATCGTAAGAGGTTAAAGTCATCCCCTTCCAACCCCCCCCCCCTGAAAAAAAAAAATTTAAACTGTTTCGAACGCCTGAGTTGCCGTCAATTGACTGATTAATTCATTGACCACCGACTGACATTGGCAAAATTTGAATGTCCCCCACGCTTGTCTGCAGCATCGTTTCAATAACCATTTAAATGCTGAGATTACCACAATTAAGAGCATGACTAAGTGTGACCACTCCCGCTGCGTGTGAAACAGCTTTCAACAAACATTATGGCCCGCACGTTATTTGAGTGACACATGATGTTTCTCTGGATTTTCAGCACAGATTAACGTAGCTCCTCCAGGATGCGGGTGCTCTTTAGATCTCTTGAGAAGTTGCATTGACTTCATCGTTATGCAAATTGACTGGCCATGGATGGGCCATGAATGCCATGGCATTCCCCTGCCATGGCCATGATTGGTGGCACTATAAATAAATACATACATAAACACCAAGTAGTGGACTAGAAAACGACGCCGCCGTAGCTCAATTCGTAAAAGTATCGCACACGTGATGCGGAGACGCGGGTTCGTATCCCTCCTGCGGCAAGTTGTGGTTTCGTCCACTTTCATTTCCCTTTATCATTTCTGTGTTCCCATTAAATAAATTAAGTAATTTACCTTAGGCTTTCATTGGTCTTCATTGTCTGTTGGTTTCATGATGTTACGGTGAAGGGAAAGAAGAAGGTGACATCAACTAAAGGAAGACGAAGACTGGCCGTTGCCTGAACGCCATATACACCAGTTGTAAATATACATTATTTTAGACTCGTGGGCCTGCTTTCTTCCAGCAACATTATGATTGCAACTAACAGAATTCGGGCCCTTCGGTCCCCCTATTTCTCGTTCATAATAATGTCAGTCATACAGCTATCCGAGAGATACACTTTGGATTCACTGCTTCCTAGAGAAAGTGGGGGACCTTCCTTGCTAACCGCAGATATGTTACCCGATACAGGAATGTTATTTGCCGAATGTACAGATGGAGTGGCCGAACCTTGGTGCAATGCAACAGGTCCTGGAGCGCTCACTGGGAAAGAAAACCCTAATCTCAGAATCTAACCATCTGGGCCACCGTCGGCTGCAGGGGAGACATCTGTCTCTTATCCTCAATGGTCGTTGTTCCTCACATGGAGTCTATTCGAGTTCTAGGCCTCCCCATTTTGGTTTCTGGCTCGCCGACGTATTGGGTGAGAATATATTGCTGTCGCTAAACCCAGTTGTACTTCGTTAGGCGTATCCGTGAAAGGCCAGCGGCTCCAAATTTGGTATAACCTAACTCCTTTTCGATGGCGTGTTGCAGCCAAAACTTCTTTATCAAGCTCAGTTCTATCCCATGACGTTTAGGGACGAGAGTTAGAGGTAGCAAACAAAATCACCTGTCTACCAACCCTGACCCTAATTTTTACTTTTCTAGGGAAAGCGGGCTTCAACAGAGTGAATGAATGGGTTCATCCGCGGCATTGGCCACGTGATCTCAAGCTCTCAGCTAGTCCCTCATTCAAGCACTCAATCGTTTCATGCGACTGCGCTCATATTTTCTGTCTGACGACTATTGCAGCCTAACACCATGCTCACACGAGCCTAACCGATTGCAAACCTTTGGGCGGTATACGCATCCAAACGACTGATTCTCCAGTTGACAACTGCAAGCGAAGACATTGGCCAACTCCAAGTTATTGCCGATTAAGGTGTTTGAAGGTAGTAGTTTATTTTACTTTCTACTACAGAAACGGGAGCAAGAGCAAAAATAGAAGGGCCGCAGAAACGCCAGCCACGTTGTTTCGACTGTCTTAAACTGCCTTGCCTCAGTCCTGCCTTAAAGATATACCACTACTACATCACCGTCACACCCCGCCTTTATTCAGCTAGCTGCAAGCGATACGTTACACGTTGATGACCTTACTATTTTCACTGCCACGAAAACATCGGACCTAGTTGTCTACATTTATTCGGTCCAAGCAGCGAAAGACATCCGCAAGGTTGTTGAACCGTCTTTCACAGACAAGTCATTAACGAAGTTTCGATGTTTTCGTGCCCATTGGGAAATGTCTAGATACCGCATGTATGTTCCCTAAGACATATTCGGGCAGACGCAGCCAATCTTGATCCTCCATGCTGCATATTCGTTACTGCTCTTCCCGCAACACCCACTGATGCCGTGGCTCTCAAAAAGAAATGAAAAAGAAAAAAAGGAAAACCTTCACCGCTCCACACTCGCATTGATGATCCCGTGTGGATCGCATCCACCTCTCCCTCCCAATAGCTCCCTCCGCGAGGACGTTGCGCTCAGAAGGATCCAAGTGGGAACTGCAGCATCGTCACCATCTGCAACGTGCCTATTGGCTGCGGACCTGCTGCTGGGCCCAGTACGACATGTTCTTTCTGCTCTCGCCCAGCGGTTTCTGCACACCTACAGCACCTCTTGTTGCGTTGTCCCGGCCTGCGCTCATCGAGGCGCCACTATACCTGCAGAAAATGCGGCTACATCCAAGCCGTCCACCGGCCTACAATCGATGGATTTATTGTACACGCTATTGATCGCTTCTGGACTGTACTGAAGAGGGCAAGCTATCAAATAAGTTGCGGCTAGCTTATTGTCACACAAGGTTTCTCAGTCAATCTTATTCGCTCTTTCCCTCTCCACTTTTTTATTGCGATAGCAATTATATCGACACTCCAGATGCATTCTCGCCGTCGCCGTCGGCATCGTCGTGAGGTTCCATATGAGTGAATGCGTGTTAGGGTGAGCCGGCGAACGCGCTCCAATCTCGCGTGCGCGAGCGATGAACGCGGCCCGGATGCGTGCTCTCTCCTGTGGCGCGCGAGGCAGGGGAGGGAGGAGGGGCGTTCTTCTCCGGCGGCTGCTAGGGTGCCTCGATGTACTGCCAGCCCGCCGCTCCGTACAGACATTGCGGCGTCTACTACGGCGTTGGTCATGCGAATTGCGGACGCCGTAGGGATGCGTTGCCGGCGCTCGCGTGTTTTGAAAGCGGACTGCGACGTGGCCAAAGTGAGCGCCCGCGCGGGCCTCATCTTCAAAGCGATCTGCGACGTTTGCAGAGTGCGCGTAGTGCCAGTAGCTTCGTATGCGCCGTGCTTTCGACGTTTTGTTTGCGTTGCAGCGACAGATGCAAGGAGGTCAATTGGCTCACGGCTGTTGCAGTGATTTCTTACTCCAGCGTTCTCACAGACAGTTTCTGCTGTCATCGAGCGAAATGTGTTCATATTTACCTGTGTCCGCGTGACACCACGCTTGTTAATTTAGTTAAAACACGTTGACGTAGAAAAAAGCAGACAGACAAAGACAGCGCTGTCTCTGGGTATCTGTTTCTACGTCTTCGTCATGCTTACACATTCTATCATTGTTAATTTAGTTAGTAAGCGAATGTTAACAAGTTTATACGGCCGATAAAACTACTATCCTTACTTCGTACAGCTATCTACTAATTTGCTATCGCAATCAGTGCTTCCCCTTCCGGGCGGAACTGCGAATTTTGTCAATCTATGCATGAATACTTAGATAAAATTTCAGCGCTTATCTTGGGCTTGTGTGGACAAGTATCGTGCGCAACACTTCGGAATACGTCCACTCCTTTCTCCAAATATTTTGCCTTCGGCAATGACATAATCTCTCATTTTAATAAGTGTTTGGAGTAGGCTAAACGTAGGCGTGTCAAGTGTTAGAGATGGTGTGCTTATGTCCAGTGTCTGGCACGGAAAACAAAACATCAACGATCAGGAGGAAGAGCCAAGAACACAGCCGAGACTCGTTGGAGCAGACAAGACCTAGACCAAGCATTTCGAAAACGTAGAGCTCGCGAGCTGGAGGTGACAATACTTGAGTTATCCAGATCAAGAGTTGTAGGTAAAAAAATACGCAGGGAGGAAGATCCAGCCCATCTAAAGAACGTTTAAGGAAGCAAATGTGGCATGTACTGGGCAATGTAAGGAGAGTTCAATGAACTTTAATATGAAATATGCAAGAACGAAAAGCTACCGGCCAATACGTTCTTTCGCAAGTTATATGAATAACCTGATAGCTTACGTATTTTCTTTTGTTTCTTCATGGGTGGGAGAAGGGTGAAGGTAGGGTTCTTAATCCGCCATATTTGCGTCCATAAAACGACCTCACCTTACAGACAAGATAAGGTAGCTCTAGACTGACGAAGTGGCTGATTTTTTCGCTCTTTTTTGCATGAGCGGAAGCTATGGCCACCGAAGCTGTACGCTATGCATCTTATCAAAATTATTACGTGAGAACATTTTCCACTCAAACAAATAACGCGAGCACGTGTCCACACGTTTATTTCCCAATCCACGAAGAGGCAAGAATTGTCAGTTAGACCCCTGTAGATTTGTTCTGTCACTGATGAAATTTCTTTGTCTGTTATGAAAACATGTTTGATCGTCATAGTGTGCGTTATTTAGTTCATTCTCATTTCGGACAAAGGGTACATTAAAACGTCTCAGTTGCAGAGATGCGTTTGTTTTTGAAATAGTAAATATTTCCGAGGTTAGTGCCAATCGGTAAGCTTCCATGAAAAGACGTGTCTGAAATAGACTAATACATTAATAGAAAGAATTCACTGAAGATAGAACTCACTGAAAGACCACGTCCAACTTTACGGGCGCCTACTTTAGTGCACTCTGCTAATGTCTTGTAGCGCATGCGCGAAACGGTAGGTGTACGAGGCCATAGCTTAACGGGCCTCACACTACGCTTATTTGCACAAACTAATTTGATCACAAGATCCGACACGAGAC
The DNA here is from genome assembly GCF_038994185.2 of Dermacentor albipictus. Classification (NCBI taxonomy): domain Eukaryota; kingdom Metazoa; phylum Arthropoda; class Arachnida; order Ixodida; family Ixodidae; genus Dermacentor; species Dermacentor albipictus. The sequence continues at coordinate 212,382,431 of NC_091821.1, read as the reverse complement.
TCACCCTCTATGGGACGTTTAATCATTACGTGTCGTTAATCTTCGTAGTACCAGGAAGGACAGAGCGAAGTCATTAGCCGCTGAACAGTACGTGCCAGACTCGCGGGTCGCCTTCGACAACGAGCCAACTCAAATGACGCGGGGAAACTTTGAGCGAGCCGTTGGTTTTATTGTGTAGATTGAGTAGGCTTCATCTGAGATGATCTATAGTTAGAGCCGGCACCAAATATCGGTTGCCAGTCTTTGGCCTTTGTATAGTGCCTTCAGCTCCGTAGTGGAAATCTTGTTATTGATAAATTGATTCCCGGCCCTTATTTTCCAGCCATGTCTTGGCTAGCTTACATCGCAAGGTCAGGATATCCTTATAATTGATGGGTGACGAAAAAAAACATAATAATAAACGTTCTTGATACTTTTTCTTATATCTCTTCCTGCTGCATGTGCTGTCGATACGAAAATACGGGTGCCAGGTTCGTTGTGTTTAAAAAAGTGAACATCTCAGCTAATTTGAATTGAATGAAAAATCAGCGCAGCTGCCTATATACTTTTTTAATTATTGGTGATCTACTTCTTTAAAACATAGATGTGGATAGCCCAACTTGTATCTCTGAACAAATAGACACGGCAAATAAACACTGATTGGCTGATTGATTGTTACGATAATATCGAAGACAGAATTGAGCATCAGTGGATCAAGACTGCGAGTCGGCCTAGTTGGAACAAATTCATCTTAAAACGTATTGTGAGCAAACAAACAGCGACGAAGAATAGAAGAAACACAAGGACGAGCGCTTTCTAACAACTAGTTTTATTTTTGAAGAACCACCTGTTTATATACCCACAAATCTGCGCGATCTAGTCAAACAGAGCACGCCTATAGCGCATACAATACACACAGATCTGCGCGATCGAGTCAAGAGAGTACATCTACAGTACATATACCACTTGTGATAAAAAACAAAGACGTGGACCAAAGCCACCCGGTCAACATAAGAACAGCAAGGTGCATGAAACATCCACTTACGATAAAATGCGGTAAAGATGTGATGATAGGAGTGAATTTTCTTTATCCAACAACGAAACCGATGGATGACTGATGCATTTTTCTTTTTGTTTTTCAATCCAGTGTGCTTCCACTCCCTGGCGGTTTGATTCCTATTCCTATACAAAATGTTGGTGCTACTAAGACAGGGGGCGCAATCATGTTCTTGGCAATGCATTGCCAAATGCGTGCTAGGGCGACCTTTCATATTGGACAAGTGTTCCTTTAACCTCGTGTTAATGCATCTCGCAGTCTGCCCTACGTACACATGACCACACGTCATAGGGATCTGATAAACAACGTTCATCGCGCAATCAAGAAATTGGTTCTTGCGCGGATGTTTAACACTACATTCTTTCTTTGCATCATCCTTTCTTTCGAACTTATTTTTAACCTTAGAGCACCTATTTTGTTTTTCGCCGAAAATACCACTTTTACTGCGTAACTACCAGCCACCATTTTGATGGGGGGTGAAGTGCAGAAACGCCCGAACACCGAGCGTTAGGTGCGCGTTAAGGAGCTCCTTGCCGAAGCCTATTGCAAATTTTGGGGATATACTGAAAGCTGTAAAGCGGCGTCTAGGAATCATTTTCCCGAAAGAATTTTACAGCGTAAGCTGTTATGGGGCTCATTTCAATAGCCCTTTCGGTTGGCGATGTTGTCCGTGGATGCCGCCGATGTCCTTCTCAGCTATCGTCGGGAATGAGGAAAGAAAAAAAAAACAGTTCCCGCCGGGATCGAACCCGAGCCCTCTGCGCGGGAGTCGGCTACTCGACCACTGAGACATGCCAGCGCGTGCTAACCTGCAGCGGCAACATCAGACGCCTCCTAGCGCACGATCGAGGTGACACGCGATGTGACATGCGCGCCACGTTGCGTCGATATGTGCACACTTCGAATTGCAGTTGCATAGGTGGTGGTGGTACGAGGTAGATAGAGAAGCTTTTAGGAAGCACTTCATATACTGGTTCCCGGCACACTTAGGACCAAAGATCGATGACGTCCCCAACCTTAACGAGGCGGCACACGAGGCTGCGCGCGCGCTTAGAGACCGCGCGGCTTCACCCAACCACTCGGAAAATAAGGACGCGCCCACTACATACAATGAAATCACTAAACACTACTACCTACAACGCAGACAGTATAGCACGCCACACCGCACGCTCACTCGAGCTCAAGGGGTTACACTCAGAATGCTACAAACAGACACATACCCCACTCAAAACAGATTACACCATTACATGCCTGAGCTCTACGACAAGTCTCATTGCACCAATTGCAATACATCCCTTAACGTACATCATTTGCTCTGGCCGTGCTCGCAAGCTCACGTAAACTACGAACAGGACAAGCGCAAGTTTGAAGAAGCAATCCGGAGCGAAGAACTCGCTCCCCAACTCTGGGCCGTCCAGCAGGTCCACGACGCCGCCAGGAAACTCAACCTCCCGGTTCCGTCGTGGGCGACGCCCACTCCATGAGAGCCCAAAGCTCTCGTGGCCTGCATGACCTGAATAAAGTTGATTTCCTTCCTTCCTTTTAGGAAGAAACAGAAGATTAAGGAGATGTATAAAAAAATGCTAGAATGAAAAAAAGAACATGTATTGAACATGTATTCTATACCTGATTAAGCCAAGCTGGCTTAATCCCCCCCCCCCCGCCCCTGCGTTTATCGGGGTGTTAAGAATGGCGAGCCGCTAAGCAAGATTGCCACCTTGCCACCCGATTACGACAAGGGGTGCAAGACGCGCACCTCTCCCTCTCCGTCGCTGCAGCTGGGAGGCGTTCAAAGAAGCGGCCTTTGCGCTGGAATCCGCCGCCTTCCTCCAGCCCCTTCGACTTTGTGACAGAACTAGTTCGGTGCGTGAACAATGATTCCGGAGTTCCCCAACGCGGAGCTGATTTGACACGCATGGACAAGCCGCCGTGGGGACGACGTATTTTTGTGCTTCTCACGGTTCGGAGTGGCACGGAACAACGAGCGACCCTCGATCGGCAACGATAGTTCCCGGAACGGCACCCGCCAACGCCGTCGTCGGGCATCAGAGCGCGGTTGCCTTTGTGTACGTAAACTGTTCTGCAGAGCAGCGGCGCGTTGGTGATGAGTAAACGAACAGTCGCCGCGTCGTAGGACCGGCGGATCGAGGGTATAAAAACTGTGGTTGTGCGCATGCTGGAGACACTTCTCTTGAGCAGTCGTGTTAGACTGAGTCACTTCTCTCATGCAGTCCTGTTGGACTAATACTCTTTTTCTCAAGCAGTCATGTTAGACTGATTTAATTTCTGTAAATAAACCCCTTTTCCTCGTGCTCGATGAGAAGCAGTTCTTCACTTCATCAACGATCTCAGCGTAAATAAGTTGGACGACGGCATGGGCCAGCTACCTCCGAATTCATGCCGTACTCCAATCTTGGCAAAGGACCACGGACGATGGGATTGAGCCCCCAATCCTGACAACTGGCTGACAGCGGTGAGATGGACTTTGCGACATGGTGCTGTATCTGCGGTGAGTGCTTGGTTTTTGCTTTGACTCTCTAGGCTTCATTTTGTGGTTGTTCTGTTTAGAACAGTAGGGAAGCTAGATTGTTGTGTTAGCTAGGTTGTGTTTTCCTAGCTAGATTTAGAGAGCAGAATCAAGGCAGTAAAGCAGCAGTCATGGAGTTAAGGACACTGCTGAGAGACGAGTTGTTGATTGTTGGTGAGGAACTGGGCCTAGATGTACGCAAGGAAATGCTCAAATCGGAATTATTGGAGCTAATTTCCAATCAGGCCAGTGAGCAAGATATTGAAATGTGATTGGAACTTCTCAAAAAGAGAGAGAAACGGGAAAAAGAAAGAGAAGAACGGGACAGAGAAAACCGAGAGAGAGAGGAACGCGATAAAGATCGCGAGTTTCAGTTAAGGAGAATGCAACTTGAACTTGAAAGCAAACGTTTGGAGTTGCCTCAAGGAAGTGAAGGCGCTCTGGGTCGATCAAGTGAGGCAGAATCGTACCGCATGGACAGGCTATTAAAGCCATTTGAGGTCGGGACCGACATAGGCTTGTTCCTAAGCAATTTTGAAAGGACTTGCGAGAAGATGAACTTCGGCCCGAGTACATGGCCACAGCGGTTGCTGTCTATGTTGCCGTGTGAGGCGGCGGAAGTAATCGCCAGACTGAGTGTGCAGGATGCATATGATTATGCAAAAGTTAAGGCTAGTCTCCTGAAGAAATACCGCCTTTCAGCCGAAGCTTTTCGGCAAAGGTTTAGGAGCACAGGCAAGAAAGATAGCGAGGGCTATCCGGAGTTTGCGTATAGCTTAAAGGCCAACCTAGTCGAGTGGCTTAAAAGCGCGGAAGCGTACGACAGCAGAGACATGATCATTGAATGCATGTGTCTAGAGCAGTTTTACAAAACCATCCCCCAAGCTGTGAAACTGTGGGTGCAAGACAGAGGTAATGTAAACACTGTGGAAAGGGCGGCTGAATTAGCCGAAGAGTACGCAACCCGTAGAAAATTGAACGCCGAGGAGGGAAACTGGGACGGTCGAAATGGACCGCGGAAACCATTTCCGTTCAAAAAGGGTGCGCAAACTAGACGATCCGAGCCTGTAGACATGGCGGAAAAGCTCGCAGAAAAGAGCGAGGAGAAACTTAACGGAGAAACCGCACAAAAGGAACAGAAAAGAAAATTCGAATCTGTTAGACCAATTCGCTGTTACAAATGCCACAAACTGGGACATATAGCTGTAAACTGCGAGAAGTCTAGCGTAGTTTTTTCCTACGTGGAGGAAAAAGATGAGAATATGGAATTTTTAAGTCCATATCTCCACGACCTGCAAGTTAATGGAAAACCATGCCGAGTGCTAAGAGACAGTGCCGCCACGCTGGACATTGTCCATCCGTCTTACGTGAGGGTAGATGACTTCACCGGGAAGTAGCATGGATAAAACAGGTTGTAGAAGAACACAGCGTGTGTCTGCCCATGGCCAAAGTCAAAATCAGTGGACCATTCGGGGAGCTAGAGACTGAGGCTGCAGTTTCCAAATTTTTGTCACTACAGTATCCCTACATCTTTTCGAATCGTTCGAATCAGTTACTGCGTGACAGAGGGCTCAAACTGGGAGAGGGCATAGTACAGGCATTGACCCGAGGCCAAGCTCGTAAGATCGCGGCGCTTTCGGCTGAAAATGCTCAAGCTCCTCCAGCGGAAGCAGAAAAGGGAATAACTTCAGTACCCGAATCCGAGCTAGGCCCGAGGGACAAAAGAACAGTTGAGGAGAGCCTGCCAGCTGACCAGCTCAATGAGAGCGTAGCACTAGAGTGTCAGAGTTCTAGCCTGCAGGAAGAGCAAGCAGACGCGCTCACAAGCGAGACAGGGTCGTTATTATCACCGGCCTCAAAGAACTTTGATCAACTCTTACGCGTGGATAGAGAGTCACTGGCAGCTGAGCAAAAGAATGATGAGAGCTTAGCTAAATTACGTGACACAGCTAAAGAAGGCATTGCTAGGCGCAACGTAACGATACATGAGAGAGGAGGATTGTTGTATCGGCATTACAGAGATCGAAAGGGTAGGATTTTAGATCAGTTAGTCATACCTACTAAGTATCGGGAGGACCTTTTGAGTCTTTGTCATGGAAATGGGTGGTCCGGCCACCTAGGCATAAACAAATCAAAGGAAAGATTGCTTATGGAATACTACTGGCCTGGCTGTTTCAAAGATGTAGAAAACTTTGTAAGATCATGCGACGCCTGCCAGCGTTCTGGTAAACCAGGAGAGACTTGGAAAGCTCCACTGAAGGTAGTGCCCTTAATAACAGAGCCTTTCAGACGACTTGTAATAGACACGGTAGGGCCTCTTCCAAAAACAAAATCAGGCTAAAGGTACTTGTTTACCATGCTGTGTCCGGCTACCAAGTTTCCAGAAGCAATCCCTTTGAAAGAGCTCAGCTCCACCGAAGTAGTAGACGCGCTTTTGACAGTGTTTGCACGAGTTGGGTTTCCAGCCGAAATTCAGGCAGATCAAGGGTCAGTATTCACGAGCGCACTGACTTCCACATTCTTGCAAAAGTGCGGGGTAAAGTTAATACACAGTTCTGTCTATCACCCTCAGTCAAACAGTGTAGAGAGGTGGCATTCGGTGCTTAAGCGAGTTTTGCGTGCGCTCTGTTACGAGCACCAGGAGGACTGGGAGAACTGTCTGCCGGCAACTTTGTTTGCTTTGCGAACGGTTCCACATGAGGCGACAGGGTTCTCACCAGCAGAACTAGTGTATGAGAGGACACTCCGTTCTCCACTGAGAATGTTAAGAGAGATGTGGGAAGAAAGAGGGGAGATTCCGACAGTGGTTGAATACGTGCTAAATTTACTGGAACGCCTAAGCGCAACCCAAGAACTAGTCGGAAAGAACATGGCAATAGCTCAAAAGAACGCCAAAGTCTATTACGACAAGAATGCGAGGCTTCGTACGTTTGAAGCCGGCTTAACGATGAAAGCGGAAAAGTGTAGGTTCGGTTGTTCACAGGTTACTTATCTGGGCCATGTTGTCGGTCAGGACATGAGACGGCCGGCTGAGCTGAAAATAGCTACGATTGGAGAATTTTCTCAGCCGCGCCCGAAAACGGACCTTCGTTCATTTTTGGGACTTGTGGGGTGCTATCAACGGCACATTCCGAATTACTCGCAATTGGCAAGTCCACTAACAGACGCCCTCCGAAAGGGAGCACCGAGTAACGTACACTGGGATAAGGACAAAGAGAACGCTTTCCAAAGTTTGAAAACGCTATTGGTTTCTCGCCCTGTGCTTCGCGCGCCAGACTACACAAAGGAATTCATAGTTCAATGCGACGCAAGCGACAGAGGTATGGGCGTGGTACTTAGTCAGGTCGGCGACGATAACGAGGAGCATCCTATCCTCTACGCCAGCCGTAAACTAAATGTAAGAGAGGAAGCCTACAGCGCTTCAGAGAAGGAATGCGCTTATTTGGTTTGGGCCGCCCAGAAGTTGTCGTGTTACTTGTACGGAGCGAAGTTCATCTTCGAGACCGACCACTGTCCTCTGACGTGGCTCAATCAAATGTCACACAAAAACGGCCGCTTGCTCCGATGGAGCCTCACTCTCCAAGAGTACAACTTCTCCGTTAGATATAAGAAGGGAAAGTTGCATAGCAATGCGGATGGTTTGAGCAGGCTAATTTGAATTCTGCGTTTGAGGGTCCCGCCTAAATTTTAGGGTTACTAGTGTTAACTTTTATTAAGCGAAGAAGATCCCCTCTCATTTAGCAGGATTCCCTCCATGATTGCTGAATTTGTCAGCAGGAATTTGCTTCAGAAATTGGCATAGCGAAATGCAGCATTTTTTGTTTGCTTCTGCACTTATGTTGTTGTTGTTTTTTTTTTGAAGCCTAGCGAGTCTAAAGTGATAGCCAATGCACGCCATCTCGGCGCAGAGCCGTGTTGTGGGGTTCATTTTTCAGTTGCCTGTCCTTGTTGGATGTTTTGGGGCGGTGACATCAATGCACAAGTGGTCGCTGCGAGCCAAGACATCAATCCCCCCCTGACCAGCAGCCGTTCTCTTCCTGCCTAGCGGTTGTCAGCGCTAGACAGTCGAGATTTTTCGGGCCATGGAGGCGCTGTTAAGAATGGCGAGCTGCTAAGCAAGATTGCCACCTTGCCACCCGATTACGACAAGGGGTGCAAGACGCGCACCTCTCCCTCTCCGTCGCTGCAGCTGGGAGGCGTTCAAAGAAGCGGCCTTTGCGCTGGAATCCGCCGCCTTCCTCCAGCCCCTTCGACTTTGTGACAGAACTAGTTCGGTGCGTGAACAATGATTCCGGAGTTCCCCAACGCGGAGCTGATTTGACACGCATGGACAAGCCGCCGTGGGGACGTCGTATTTTTGTGCTTCTCACGGTTCGGAGTGGCACGGAACAACGAGCGACCCTTGATCGGCAACGATAGTTCCCGGAACGGCACCCGTCAACGCCGTCGTCGGGCATCAGAGCGCGGTTGCCTTTGCGTACGTAAACTGTTCTGCAGAGCAGCGGCGCGTTGGTGATGAGTAAACGAACAGTCGCCGCGTCGTAGGACCGGCGGATCGAGGGTATAAAAACTGTGGTTGTGCGCATGCTGGAGACACTTCTCTTGAGCAGTCATGTTAGACTGAGTCACTTCTCTCATGCAGTCCTGTTGGACTAATACTCTTTTTCTCAAGCAGTCATGTTAGACTGATTTAATTTCTGTAAATAAACCCCTTTTCCTCGTTCTCGATGAGAAGCAGTTCTTCACTTCATCAACGATCTCAGCGTAAATAAGTTGGACGACGGCATGGGCCAGCTACCTCCGAATTCATGCCGTACTCCAATCTTGGCAAAGGACCACGGACGATGGGATTGAGCCCCCAATCCTGACAGGGGATGTCAGCAAATCAGCCCCATCAGCATCATTAGCGTCATATCGTCCCACTTGCGATGTGAGATGTGCGCCGCGTGGAGTTTATAGGTGCGGCCTGTGCATTGCAGTTGCATGTTTTTACACCAGGTGGCACGCCATGTAGTAGTTGCCTAGATAGTGGTACAAGGCAGATAGATAAATATTGAGGAAGAAAAAGAAGAGTATGGAGATGTATAAAAATTGCTACATTGAAATACATGTATGACATACCTGATTAAATCAAGCAGGCTAGGTGACTCATTGTCACCACCTCGTTTTAAAGGAGATGCCAATAAATCATCACCATTAGCATCGTATCGTGCCACTTGCCTTGCGATGTGAGATGCGCGCTGCGTAGCATCAATACGAGCACACTTTGCATTGCAGGTGCATATTATTGCACCAGATGGCACGCCATGTAGCAGTCGCATAGGCATTGGTACAATGTAAATACATATGGTTTGAGGAATAAAAAGAAGAATAACGATATGTATACAAAAATTCTAGAATGAAAAAAAAAATGAAGCGCATACCTGATTAAGTCAAGCAGGCTAAGTGACTGTTTGACACCGTCCCGTTTCAAATGGGATGCCAATAAATCATTATCATCGCTAGCATCATATAGTGCCACTTGTCACGCGATGTGACATGCGCGCCGTGTAGCGTCGATACGTGCAAACTTTGCATTGCAGTTGCTTTGTATCTGAATTCCACCAGATGTCCCGACATCTAGCAGTTACATGCTGCCTGTAGTCGGACCTGATTAACTAAATCAGGCTAGGTGACTATTTGTCACCACCCCGTCTCAAAGGGAATGCCAATTAACCATCATGATCATGATCATTGTCATCATCGTATCGTGCTACCGGTCAAGGGATGCGACATGTGCGCCGCGTGGTCCGGATACCTGTGTTTACTCTTCGGCACACGTTATAACGCCTCCTCGCAAGTTACGAAGCGCTGCTGAAGAAGCGAATCCTAGAGCTAAGCGCGCGGCGAGGAAAACACAATCTGAAAAACAATCTCAAGGTTTAGATGAGGTAGTGCAGCGCTCGGCGAGGAAAACGCTCGCTCGCTCGCTCGCTCGCTAGTTAGTTAGTTAGTTAGTTAGTTAGTTAGTTAGTTAGTTAGCTAGCTAGCTAGCTAGCTAGTTAGCTAGTTAGCTAGTTAGCTAGTTAGCTAGTTCGTTCGTTCGTTCGTTCGTTCGTTCGTTCGTTCGTTCGTTCGTTCGTTCGTTCGTTCGTTCGTTCGTTCGTTCGTTCGTTCGTTCGTTCGTTCGTTCGTTCGTTCGTTCGTTCGTTCGTTCGTTCGTTCGTTCGTTCGTTCGTTCGTTCGTTCGTTCGTTCGTTCGTTCGTTCGTTCGTTCGTTCGTTCGTTCGTTCGTTCGTTCGTTCGTTCGTTCGTTCGTTCGTTCGTTCGTTCGTTCGTTCGTTCGTTCGTTCGTTCGTTCGTTCGTTCGTTCGTTCGTTCGTTCGTTCGTTCGTTCGTTCGTTCGTTCGTTCGTTCGTTCGTTCGTTCGTTCGTTCGTTCGTTCGTTCGTTCGTTCGTTCGTTCGTTCGTTCGTTCGTTCGTTCGTTCGTTCGTTCGTTCGTTCGTTCGTTCGTTCGTTCGTTCGTTCGTTCGTTCGTTCGTTCGTTCGTTCGTTCGTTCGTTCGTTCGTTCGTTCGTTCGTTCGTTCGTTCGTTCTATTCATTTACATTGACAATAATCGTCGATGGTTTCTGCACAATTTTCCTCTGTATTATTCATTGCATACAACTACACTGTTGGAGAGGAAAATCTGCAGTTATACAGTACGTTCTAGCGTTAAGAAAGTTAGTGCGGCAGAGGCTGCAGGTGAACATAGCCTTGGAAATGCTGTCCGCAATTGTTACGTCCAAGCGGCACTTAACATGTGCAGAGGGCTCTGAAGCCCTTCACAATACATCTAGTAACATATTACATCGAGCAACACAAGCGAAAACCAATAAGCGTTGAGTGCTAAAAGTTTTCCTTTCTTTAAGAACCGTGAATCAACCGTCACTGAGAGAGCTCCCGTGAAAATAGAACAATATGGGAAAGCACCTTTTAATGGAATCTAATTTATTTACTCATAACATTATAAACATCGGTGTGTGGTAAGGCAAAATCAAGAATGCGGCTGACAGATGGAGTAGCACACTGTGGTCTAAAGGTTATAAACAGGGATAAGGTGCCTCAGAGAGGCTGGCCAACATTTCCTTAGGAGGACCTATCTTCGTCAAAGGCGGCCTCGTCATCTCTCTCTCTGGCAGAACTGAAGAAAGAGATGGCTGCCTTTAAGCAAACAATACACGAACTCGCAAACAAAACAAACGAAGCGTCTACAACACATGTTAGTAAACCCACACCAACACCAGAAGAGCCCATAGGCAAGCAGCTGGAAACAATCACACATCAAGTACAGATAATGTTCGCAGAATTGCGTTCTCTTAAGAGAAACGTAGACGACTCCCTAAGCTGCATCAAAGTAACCACACGAAAACGCCCTAATGATAGCCCAGGAGCTCCTACCCGTCGTCCTAAAGCGATAGAGACGACGGATAGCGATAGTACCATTCATGGCTGACACTACACACATAAACACTGAAAACCTTGAGGTATGGTAATGGAATTGCCGTTCGTTACGTAACAAACATGCTGCCCTTGCCCAATTTATACAGTCAGCGCCAGTCCTACCCGACATTATATGCCTACAAGAAATTGGGCAAATTACACAAAAACTAAAAGGATACGAGACGTATTCCAATCCTGATTATCCTAGGGTCGCCAGCTTTGCGAGAAAAGACCTGGCCCTCAGCGTCACGTATATGCCACAGCATGACACACAGCATCAAATACTAACGGTGTGGCCATGCAAAAGAAATAAAGCCAAGACTGTAATTGTAAATATATACAGTCTTCCTCGAGAGCGAGCACCATGCTTCGATACCCTACTAATTTATGCAATATCAGACATGGAGCGAAAAGACAAGCTGCTAGTGGTTGGTGACTTCAATGCACCACACTCCGCCTGGGATTACAACAAAGACTCAGTGAAGGGGAAATCTCTACTTGAGATGACAGATCGATACGGGTTAGAACTCATTACAATACCGGGGTGTTACACACGTTTAGGCAATAGTGTAGCGGCAGATACAACACCAGATCTAGCTTTCTCGAGCCATCCAGGGTAGACGCGGTGGACAAATTTGGAGGAAAATTTGGGCAGTGACCATAACATTGTCGCGATAGGTATCAATTCCCCCAAAATCCGTCGCTCCCTAGGGAGGGCTTGCATTACAGAGTGGACTGTATATCGAGATAAACAAGAGCAGCTCATTTTCGCAGAAGATATTGATAGCTGGGTGGAGCAAATACGCGAAACACACGAAAGAGCAACGAGGGCGATTGCTACAACATCGGATATAACAGCGGTAGACAGCCGCCTCATACATTTATGGGAAGCACGCAGAAGCCTGACGAGACGATGGAAAAGACAAAGATTAAATAGAAAGCTCAAAATACGTATAGCTCAACTAACACAGGAGGCCAATGCTTATGCACAAACACTAGAAAACAATAATTGGCACCAATTCTGTGAATCTCTACAAGGAACCTTACACACAAAAAATACATGGGCCATTTTGAGGAGCATGATAGATCCTGCAAGTACAAAAACAGCGACGAACCGAGATCTGCGATTACTTGAATGCGAATTTCGAGACACTGACACCCACCCATCTCCTAGACACACTAGAAGGCATGTATATAGGAGCAAATTCCACGCAAAACCATGATACTCCCACATATTTAGGAGGGAACAATGAGGAGCTAGATGCCTCTATATCGGTGGCAGAGGTTTTCGCGGCAGCGCAAACTTTCAAGAAAAATACGGCGCCTGGACCGGACAAAATAACAAACGCCTTGATTCGCAATCTTAGCCTCAATGCTTTAACAGGGCTAACAGATCTTTTTAACAAACACGTATGGACTGAAGGAGGTCAAATCCCACAGGCATGGAAGCATGCAGAGATAATTCTAATACCGAAACCAGGGAAACCGAGAGACATAAAAAACCTCCGACCCATATCCCTTACCTCATGTCTGGGTAAGCTTTTTGAAAAGGTTATACAGATGAGACTCACTAGGTACATAGAAAACAGCGACCTTTTTCCGGAAACTATGTTAGGCTTTAGACAGCATATGTCGGTACAGGACGTGTTTCTCCTACTGAAAGAAGAAGTATTAAACACAGAGAGAGGAAATGCAGACGGATTCATAGTGGCATTAGATATCAAAAAAGCTTTCGATACCATCACGCACGAAAGCATTTTAACGGAACTATCGAGCATGCACTGCGGACAGCGCACTTATGAATACATAAAATCCTTTCTAGACAACCGCACAGCCACGATAGGGCTAGGATCCACCCGCTCAGATGTTCTACAGACCCCCAAAAGAGGAACGCCGCAAGGTTCAATTCTTTCACCTCTACTCTTCAATATAGGGATGAAAGGACTAGCGGTGAAACTACAAGGGATCCCAAACTTAGGACATGCGATTTACGCAGATGACATAACTCTCTGGACCGCAAAGGGATCTTTAGGGGAACGTCAGGAAACCCTCCAGAAGGCAATTAGCATTGTTGAGGATCATGTAACAAAAGCTGGCATGAATTGCGCCCCGGAGAAGTCCGAACTAATCCGAGTAAGAGCGCCTTATACACGAAAGGACGATAGACTTCCGATAAAGCTTGCTCTGGGAGGTCAAACAATACAGGAGGTATCTAAAGCTCGGATACTCGGACTATGGATACAGGAAAATGGAGCAGTAGGGCACACGATCGCAAATCTCCGGAAAACGGTTAACAGCGTGTCTAGGATGATAAACAGAGTAGCAAGAAACAGAAAAGGCTTCAAGGAGGAAGAGACGATCAGGCTCGTACAGGCATTTATCATAAGCCGTGTAACCTTTGGCCTTCCTTTCCAAAAGGTATCCAACTCAGAGGAAACTAAAATAAACGCCCTTATACGCACAGCTTATAAGGCGGCGCTTGGTCTACCGATTCGCACTAGCACGACCCTCTTTAATGCAATGGGTATTAGCAACACATTTGAAGAACTCGTGGCTGCAACACTGATTGCACAACGAGAAAGGCTCAATTCCACGGAGCAAGGTCGAACACTTCTCCGTCGATTAGGGTATCCACTCAGACCGGCACATTGTAACGACCAAACAGAACTCCTCCCACCGAACATACGAGCTCAGATCTCTGTGTGCCCAATCCCTAAAAACATGAGCGAGAGATACCACAGACAACGGCGCCTTGCACGGGCCAGGACACTCGAACGCAGGTTCGGTAGCAATCCGGAGGTTTATTACACGGACGCGTGCAAACAGGATAGCAAAACTTTCACTGTGGTAGCCACAAACGCACAAACTACTATTTCCGCAGCAGTCAAAACAGAGTCGGTGGCCACAGCAGAGGCTACTGCGGTGGCTCTGGCTATACGTGACGCTGAAAATAGAGCACGTTCTGCGTTGATACTAACCGACTCGCAGTCGGCATGTCGCCTTTTCATGGCAGGCACCCTGCCCAAACTCACCATCAAAATCCTAGGAAGAAATCTCACGGAACACCACGCTATTACGTGGTGTCCGGCGCACGCCGGAGTGACGGGCAACGATAGGGCGGACCGCCTCGCTCGAGAATATAGCATCCGAGCGACGGAACGCACTCTCGTAGAATCTCCGATCACTGCAAAAGATATCTTGGAGGCACAGAGACGAGGAAGGCAACGGTATAGCTTTCTAGACACATCCTTGGACTCAGCGCAAATGCGGGACTGGCGCCGACTACAAACCCGTACATACCCACACCTACTCCTACTACACCACATACACCCCACCCGGTATCCCAACACTTGCCCTTGGTGCGGAGGGCGGCCATCTCTTGACCATATCACATGGTCGTGCCAGAGTCGGCCACAAGAAATCCAATCACCCCTTATGGGGCAAAACTCCAACAGTAGGCAGTGGGAGGTGTGGCTCGCCAGCACGGTGCTGGAGGACCAATTGGCCCTTCTCGACCAAGCCCGGCGTGCCGCGATCGCCAGTGGGGCCCTGGACTGAGGGACCCACCCACTGGACCTGAATGTGATTTTTTTAAAATAAAGGTTTTATACTACTACTACTAATGACTCCACATCTCACGCGGCTCCAGTTGAATCCAGTGTTCCACAAGGGTCTGTTCTTGGTCCTCTTTTATTTTTAATATATATTAACGATTTACCTGATAACATTTCCTCACAAATTTGTTTATTCGCTGACGACTGCGTTATATATCGAAAAGTGACTAATGCATCTGATATAGCTACCCTTCAATCCGATTTAAATAACATATCTAACTGGTTCCTCACTTGGTGCATGGAACTCAACATTAATAAGTGCAAATCTATGCGGATTTCTTGTTCTAACACAACTTGCCCTACCTACGCCCTTAATGACTGCCCCCTTCAATGCGTTACATGCTACCGTTATCTTGGCATTCATATAACTAGCGTCTTTCTTGGAAGCAGCATGTACAGTATGTAATATCTAAAGCTAACCGCTCCTTAGGATATTTGAAGAGAAATTTTTCGCTTGCGCCAGTTTCATTAGAAGGGCTGTTGTACACGACATACGTCCGCCCCCAATTAGAATATGCCTCATCCGTTTGGGATCCTCATCAGATCACATTAATTAACGAAATTGAATCGGTGCAAAATCGCTCGGTTCGTTTCATCTTAGCTAACTACCATCGCACTGCTAGTGTTACATTAATGAAGAGAACCCTTCAAATTCCCTTATTATCTCTTCGCAGAAAACGATCACGCATTTCCCTTTTTTCATAAAATCTACCACCACAACGCATCTCTTCGCCCTCTTTGGATCCAACCTGCACCTTATTATTCGGCTCGTCGTGACCACTTACATAAAGCTAACGTACCCCGTCAAAACACTGTCGCGTGCTCACAATCATTCCTTCCTAGGACTTCAGTCGACTGGAATAATCTACCAACATCATTAGTAAGCATCAGTGACCCCACTCGTTTTAAGAATGCACTAATCAACATAAAATAATGTATGGTAGCAAATGGCATGATTATGTACTTATTCGTGAACATTGTCTGCTTGCGAAAGTGTATTCTTTCTGTATTTTCATGTTATGTAAGCCTCTGATATTTGTTATGAATGTATTACTACTTTTTTCATATTGCTTTTGTTCGTTGGAAATTCCTTGAACTAATCCTGCATTTTTTTACTCTTCGAATGTATTCTCGCCCCTCCCCTCTGCAATGTACAATTATGTACCTTGAGGGTATCACAAATAAATAAATAAATAAATAAATAAATTAAGGCGTCGGGCATGCGCGCTTGTTCGCCACCATAGCTACACGTACGTTCTTAAACAAAATTGCACGCTTTGGGTCGTATCTTACCAGATAACAATAATCGTCATCTGTCTCGTACGCATTTCCTTTCTTTAAGGCTGCGAGTCCGATACTTCCGAGTCACGAACGGCATGCGCGTTATCAGCATGACAGAGCATTCTCGACAGGAAAGTAGCGAGAACAGCGTTTTCAAGAAAGTAAACGCAATCAAGAGAGATGACGATTATCATGGTTTGGCAAATATACACCCCAAAGGGTGTACGTTTGTTTAACAGTGTAGCGAACGGGTCCTCCCTATAGTGTATCCACTCGACAGGCCGTGGACCATGCGCCAGGTATTCTTGCGTTTTCTGTTTGCGGGGCCAACGGTAGGTCGCAACGACTGACAGGTTGGGGCCAAAATGATTCTCCAAGTCGCTCCGCCGATGCTATGGCAAAGGTAATATTGTTCCTGGAGAATACTGTACCTGGCCTTCTGAGCGCTCGCTAATATGGCTGGCTGGCCCCACGCTCTGCAGCTCATCCATAAAGCAGCGCCAAGGTGAAAGGACTCAAACGAAGCCAGCCTTAAGAAACGGAAGGCAGGAGAGATAAGAGGAACAAGTGCCTGACTGTCGGTTCACTTCTTTACAACCGGCGAGCGCCACTTTCACATACGAAATGTACTCAGACTGCTGTCGTAATTCTAGCTCACTGTATTGTAACTGTAAGATGTTTTCTTGCTCTCGGCCGGAACGTGCTCAAGCGCATCTGCGAGTGTTTACTCTAACAATGCAAGACTTAGAGCGCATAATAGAGCGCTAGCTATCGCATCATTGCTTCGCATTATATACGGGCGAAGCTGAAACTGTTTTTACTGCTAACAGCTGGGAATGGCTTGAACGTGTTCATCCGCTCATGGGAATTAAGAATAATTCTCACGCACCATTAAAATAAACCGCACCGCGATTCGAGGAAACGAACCAAGCGTCTCTAAGGGGAGCGCTTTAACCAATACCCCACGTCCGCTTTCTACTGCGATCGACCGTTATAAGCTGGGAAATGTGCTGAACGTGTCCGTCCTCGACTAAGCAGATGCTGCGGCTTGCGCAGAACGATGCGTAGTAGGGAGGAACTGGCGCTGGCACGAAGCGTACGAGT